>NW_026618005.1:0-14288 GCF_000801105.2 Raphanus sativus
CGAACTGAACAACAATCTTACAATAGAGACCTGATACGAGGTCTCCACTGTATTCATCTACATCCTTACCTAGATTATCGTCCTCAGCAACATTAAAAATTCCTATAGAAGATTAGTTAAACCAGGCACAACATGAAATTATTGATTGCATTTACTAATTTAATATCAGACTCATTGGTAAACACAAATAAGATTCTCTGATCAGAAGAGTAGACTATTCAACGTACATGGTACGTCAAGTTCAATACAAATGACCATGGTTAAGATAATTAAACCAGAGAAGTGCAAATGAGACCATAATTAGTTGTTAGGAAAAGGGTTTTCCGCCGATTGCACTTAGCAAAGAAAATGTAAAAGCATAAAATCTACCGAAAGCAGCACAAAACGAATGGAATTTTTCGAAATCAATCTCAATTCCCATAGTTTTGAAGCAAATTTATGATTTCATTTCCTCTCAGAAAGGAAGTTATCATTAGAGAAACACATAGTTCAAAATACCATTATTCAAATCGGCCATGAAATATGACTAAATCTTACCTTAGAGATCAATTGAACCATAAGGTAAGAAAAGCTAGTTCTCTGTTTTCATATATCTCGTTCTGGACTATGTTTCTTAGTTATATGTTTTGCCACGAGAAAACTTAAGTCATACATTGAACTCTATCTGTTCTATCATCCTATGTAGACGCGTGAAGTCTACCAAAGCACCAGATTAAAGCTGCTAAAAGCAAGCCATAGATAACTCTCTCTCTCATCTCCCATAGCATCACATTCATAAAGTAAAAAAAAAGAACACAGATTTGGACAGACATAAACATATTCAACATGAAAAAACGGAAAGAATGTAACCTGATTTTGCCAAAGGTGGAGAAGATAGTATGAGCAACCAACATAGAAGGCTTAGATGAAACTCTTGTCTCCGCAAACCATCTTGATGGCACACCTCTAAGTATCATCGTATCCGCCTCTCTCCTTCCTTCCCTTGGATGCCCTTCAAAACCAAAAAAAAAATAAAAAAAAATCAAAACACTTTCCAACAAAACAAATCAAAGAAGAAACCTCTGAGATAATTACCAAAAGCGTAAAACTCCTCCCAATCTTTCTTCAACCTCTCGAAATCATCCGAAACAGGAAGCACCACACTCAGATTATACTTCACTCCTTCCAAATTCACCTCAATACCATTCATCTTCTCCACCAAAACCTTCCTCCACTCTATAAACTTCTTCTCCAAACCCTCCTCCTCCTCCTTCTTCTTCTTGCCTTGGAGAACCCTAAATCTCGGATAAACAACGCCCCGTGCGCCACCGCCTCCTCGCGCTTCCGCTTCTTCAAGTCCCTGTGACGGCGAACCACGATGTCTTCTTCCGAGATCGCCACGGAGGGGAGAGTCGAGTTCTTGAGGAAATCGATCAGGGATCGCTTGAGTTGCCATTCGTCGATGGGCTTTGAGACGGAGGGGACGAGAGGGTGGATTGTGAGAGAGAGCTTGACGCGCGAGACGAGAGAGAGGCCGTTCTCGATTTCTAGGGATTCTAACGGAGATAGCTCTTCTAACGACCGCATTTTTATTGGCCGGGGGATTGTAGATTTTCGGGACGCGATTTGGGGGTCTTCACTCTTTCTTCGGCTTTTCACTTACGACTAAGAAGATCGAACGAGTAGTGAGACATTTTTATCTTATTGTACTAGGACTAAATCCGCACTACGAGCGGAACAATAATATACAAATAATTTAAATATATTTAAAATATTTTCATTTTTATCTAAAAAATAAATTAATTTTTATCAAGCCAAATTTAACTATTTATTTTACAAATTATAAAATTATATAAACAGAATCTAATCATTTTATATATCAAATTACAAATTATAAAATATAAAATTTTAAAGTTTATTCTGATTTAACTGTTAACGATATGTCATATCGACTATTTTTGACAAATAAGATACATCTAACTAATAATCATGGTGTGTTTATACCGGATATGTTTGTTTATGATAGACTTGATTGTGTCACTGGCTCCTTGTGTTGCAGTTGTTTATGATATATTTAGTCGTGTCTTACCGTTACTTACGTTGGAGTAGCGATTTTAGGACTTGACTTAGATTTCTTAGTTATTGTTCATTACTCCTTGCCATTATTCCAAAAATTTGTAACTCGATATGTTTTCTTTGCTTTTTGTTCTTAGAGAAGAATGATTCTTACTCATTTTTGTGATAAGCTGAAAGGACTAAAAATAATCATGTGCATGTTAATATACTTTTTTGTAGTCAATTTCTTCATCTTACTAGTTTGAAAAACATATATTTTTATCTAAAATGCAGTTTTTGTTCTATATTTCCGTCGTACTTGCAAACGCTATAACTGTAGGATTGAATAATGGTATTTTTTTACATTTTTTATGTTTCTTTTGTTTATGATCATTGTATTGCATACTCTTATTAGAAATTATCTTCTATTAATGATGAATTAGTGGTCTGAGACTATTGGAGATAAAATGATTTTTGGGAGTGATATTCTTTCACCAACATGTGTACATGTGACTATTTCACCTTTGATAGCTCGTTTTGTCATATGAGTCAAGATGAGTCTTGTTTCATTGCAAAACATTTACAATGATGTGCTTGAGAGTGAGATAAACAGTTTTTCATCTAAAATATTTGAAAAAAATAAAAATATAAAACTATACATTTTTCAGATAAATGTTTTATTGAGTATTTTTATTTCTTATATTGTATAGTTACTTAAAAATGTAAACCTATACATTTTTATAGAGATGTTTAATGTAGAATTTTTTTGTATTTATTATTTATTTTTTCTTATATTGTATATTTAATTTTTTCTTTTTTTTTGTATTGAATGTATTATAATAGATATTTAATTTAATATTTCTATTTCTTCTATTGCATATTTACCTATTATAATTTTATAATGTAATGCCACATGGCTTTTACGGAATTGGGATTTGTATTCAGACGTGGACACTATTTGATGATTTCTTCTATTTATATTTTATGCATTTTGATTTTCAAATGTTAACTATATATCTTTTCCTTTTCACGTTGTATTTTTGATTTTTGTATGAATACATGAGTGCTTTGTATTTATGCTTTGCATAATAGAGAGTTTTCATATTTTTTTACGTTAAAATTATTGTACATATAATTAATATTTTTTTAAATAGAAATAGAGAGCAATAGCACAAGCAGTAACATAAAAGAAAACGTATCTAACTACACATATTGTATATTTACACATATTTCCTTTGAAAAAAAAACAAAAAACTATACATTTTTAGATAAATGTTTAATATAGTTTCCCATTTCTAATTTTCTTGCTTTTATATGAAATGTAATATTACTATTATGTTTGATGTCATATTTCAGTTTCTTATATTGTATATTTATTTCACTATAATTTTTTCACATAGATGTTTAATATAGTTTTTCTCTTTCTTATAATATAACTAATATTTATTTTTATTATATAGTTTATTTACGTATCTAATATAACAATAGCTGTCTAATGTATTTTCTATATTTTTATATTATATATTTACTTATTATTTATTTATCTATATTTTTATATTATATATTTACTTATTATTTATTTTATATAAATTTTTTCAGACAAATGTTGACTTTAGTTTTTCAATTTTTATATTGTAAATTTACTTAGTGTTTATTTTTCTTATTTTGTATATTTACTTATTCTAAATTTATTGCTTTTATATCAAATGATAATATTATGATATATGTTTAATGTAACATTTTTATTTCTTATAAAGTATATTTACTTGTTATTTATTTTCTTCTTATATTTATATTTATTTATTTTAATATTACCGATGGATGTTTAATGTAATATTCTATTTCTTGTATTGTATATATACTTTTTCCTATATTGTAATTTACTCAGAAAAATATTTGAAAATAATAAAATGTAAAACTGTATATTTTTTCAGATAGGTGTTTTATGTAATTTTTCCATTTTCTTATATTGTATATTTACTTATTATTTATTTTTCTTATATTGTATGTTTATTATTCTAATTTTTTTGATTTTATATCAATTGGTAATATCACGATAGATGTTTAATGTAATATTTATATTTCTTATATTTTATATTTACTTAGTATTGTATTACTATACATTTTTCATATAGATGTTTAATGTAGTTTTCTATTTATTATATTGTATATTATTTATTATTTGTTTTTATTCTTATATTATGATAGATGTTTAAACATTTTTATTTCTTATATTATATATTTAATTATTATTTATTTTACTATATACTTTCAGATAGATATTTAATTTATATTTACTTATTTTAATATTTTTTTGCTTTTATATCAAATCATAATCTTACGTTAGACGTTTAATGTAATTTTTTATTTTTTATATTATAGATTTTTTACTGTTTAGTTTTTTTAACTTATTCTAATATTAGAATAGATTCTAATATTACAATAGATGTTTAATATAATATTTTATTTCTCATATTGTATATTTTTTGTTGTTTATTTTACTTTACATTTTTGTATAGATGTTTAATTAGTTTTTTTTTTCATTTTTTAATTGCATATTTACTTATTTTTATTTTTTTAATACTGTATATTTATTTATTCTAATTTCTTGCTTTTATATTAACTGATAATATTATGATAGATGTTTAATGTTATATTTCCATTTCTTTTATTGTATATTTATTTATTTATTTTATTAATGTCACGTGGCATCTTTCTGGGGAAGTTTATGTCGTTGATGTGGATGTTCTCTGGAGCCCCAAAAAACTACTTTTATTAGTATAGATTTATTGAACAAACCGAATCAGAACCAAAACTAAACCGTAAACTGCACCATCATGAACCGTACAAGTTTTGAGTTTGCAAAAAAGCATCTCTCTCCTCTTAATCAAACGCTCTGGTGCTCCTGCCTAGGAAATTTTTTTTAGCATACTCCTGCCTGAAACTGGAAATAGATAAATCTTTATTTAAATCTGAAAATTATCAAAAGACCACAGAACCAACAGAAACTTGCATAATTAAAACCCAACCAAGACCATTTCGAGGACCATCCAGAACCGATCCATAAATTTTGGATCTGTTTTTCCATAACTTCCAAAAACTTTGTAAGACTTGGTGTAATTGTAAACCTTGGTGTAACTGTATAGCGTAATACAACATCAACAAATATACATTGTATCTAATACAAAGTTATTCTAAATTGAACTAAGTCTCACTTTTAGATGTGAACTTTTTTATTATGTTATTGTTTGGACACAATTGTTGTTATTGATATATTTATTGAAGTTAAAATAAAAAAAAATTAGTTTATATATATAACTAGAGAAATTACATAATATGAAGAGTAATTTGCAGAAATTTAGTAAAAGTAGATAAAACTTATATGTCATAAACACACAACTAATCTTCAATTGGCCAGACACGAGCTGTCAAGTGCATGTCATCGCAGAAGTCCCAAGCTGCACGATTCCAGAAATAACGATCGCATTTCCACCGTGATCTTGATCCATTTAGGGAGACTACAAACACTAGTTCTTCTATGTTGGAGCACCAGCAATCATATGTCACATTATGATCTATCCTTTCAACCACATATAGAAACATGAGAGGTTTTTCGTAATCCCAATGGCCTCTGAATTCCCAACTATTGATGATTTGAAACATCTGATCAACATGTTGACGAGTAAAAGTATGGTAGTTGTGAACCAATCCTCTAGCATCAACGCTAAAGGCTAAGTTCATCATACCATCTACAAATTGGGCCAACATGCATCATCTCTCACCAGCACGATGTATTTTTTCCCTTCCTTCATCAATTAAATGGAGGATGAAGAACTCATACATACCTCTTAAGTATATGGATTACCCACACGGTAGCAGTTAAGCCCGAACGTTCTAACAACATTGACCTCGTCTAACCAGTCATTCAGGTAAATGAGATTGGCCGATCTGTAGAAGTAATCATCTCTTCCAATTTTGTTGAACCCGAGAAAAGCAATCCTTGCACAACTAAGTCCCGGATATTGGTCGTTGGTACCTTGGAGAGAATCTTATGAAACATTGAAGGAGGGAGAGAAGCCAAGTTCATGTTCTCCATGTCTAAATCGAATACTCGTCTAACTTTATAAAAGGAAATGGTTATTGTGTGGAGTAATAGAGTAAGAGAAATCTCGTAAATTAAGTTATTTGTTATTTGTAGAAGTGATAAACCCTTGAAATTCAATGAACCTCTCACCCAAATTCAAGCAGAAGCGTATCCATTTAAGGATGATTTGATGGACTCTTCGAGAAGACACGACATCTCTCACACGACATCTCTCACACGCCTTCTGACTATCAACAGTCGCATCTCTTGAATTTGGAACTTTGTATAACTTTAACTTATTAAGATATATAACTATGTATAAGTAAGTAAAACTAAGTGAATTAGATTGTCTAAATTTATAAAACTAAGAAAAACGTAACAATTTAGATCCAATAAATATTTGAAACTATGTAAAACTTGAAAAATTTAGATTTATATTGTTATATTTTGCAAAAAATGATCAATATCTAAAACTTATTATACTTAATGGATATATTTAATGATAGAAACTATCAGTATATGAGATAATAAATGTAAATGTTAATATTTAGTTTGAGAAAAATCATGTAATTAATGATTCATTATCTCAACTTCCATTTTGTAGCTCCTCTATTTATGGGTGATTTGATGGACTCCTCGAAAGAATTCAAAAGAACATGTCTCTTATGAAAAAGTCTCTTATAATAATCATTACACTTGCATTTAAAACGTCTCTTTTGAATTCAAAAGAATTCAAAAGAACACGTCTCTTATGAAAAAGTCTCTTATAATAATCATTACACTTGCATTTAAAACGCCACAACACTACACCGTCAACAATCATAATCACCATTTCTTAAACTCTGCCTTTAAACTGAACTAGATCTTGACCCGCACACCCGTGCGGGTATTCATTTTATTTTTAAATAAATACATATACTGTACAAATAGTAGTCCGTATTTTAAAAATTTATCGTATGAAATAATTTTTTCATATGGATCTTTTAAACAAAAAATATAGTTTATATTGAGTACTTTTGTTTTGTTTTTCAAATTTTTATAATATAAATCAAGCGACCGCACAAGTGTATATTTACGTTTTTGTATAAATAAAGTGTATAATACTTGTGCGGTCGTTTGGTTAATATAAAACGTTAAAGTAACACATAATTTTTATTAGAAAAAGATATTCATTAATACTTTCGAAACTTGTTATATTTATAAAAAGTATTAATTTACCGAAACAAATACCTTAGATTAATTTACCGAATTAGAATGAGAACTACAATTAGTAAAATTCATCATAGCTACTATATAATAAAGCATCATTTACGGTTATAAATTTGATAAATATAAAATAAAAAGTGTATCTTCTTTTTTAAGTTAAGTTATAACTCTTGCTACACGGAAACCTGATTAGCTTATAGGAGATGTAAAGGGATGTGTTGAACAAAAATTATTTGAAATCTAATTGTTTTGGATTCTTTCTCAGTCAATATTGAAATATAGTAACCGCTTAGAAAACAATGGCATTATCAACTTAAATTAGAAATAAATGTTAAATAGATTTTTAGGAGATCACAATATCTTTCTAGTTAATATGTTTGGTTATGTTTTGTTTGATGATTAATGGTAAATTATTAAATGCTAATAATAAATGATTGTGTTAAACTAATAATTATTATTTCAATGGCATTTGATTGTAAATATTGTGCAAGTTTAAGGGTGAAGTTTATTTTGTACTTCAGTTTTAATAGATTAGATACTCATTTAAACTCCACCACAGTCGGGATATAACATTTCTCTCTCAACAAAAAGAAAAGCAAATAAATGATTCATCATCTCTTTTCTCAACAAACAAGATGACACACTACAATAAGTTTTCTGAGGTTTCTTATAACCCCAAGATCACGACTTGGTGTTTTGGTGTCAAAATACACAGGATTTTGTAATATAAACAAGACATAATTGGTATAGTGATTGTTGAATTCTAGAATTCACACAGAAATAGAGTTCACCTTTTTGGTGACTTGTTCAAAGAGTTATCTAAAAAGGGAAAGCATGGGCTCTGATCAAATATGAAAATAGATGTTTTATTGATGATAATTGCTGAGAGTAAATGATGAATACAGAAGATATATGAAGACAAGCGAGTATTATGTATTGAGACTATAGCTTAGCTACAGAAAGAATCAGATCCATTGTACTTGGCTTGTTCTTTTTTATAGGTCTTTGGTGGCGTATCGTAACGGTAGCCTGATATCCAGAGCAGATTAGATGATTTTATGGTGGTCTTTAAGGCCTTCAATGTCTTTACATTATGCTTTGACTCCCCACGTTAAGTGTGTACGACTCTTTCAATAAGGGGTGGACTTGGATCTTTTCGGACCTGTAGTTTCTTCTTGGGATTCAGTGGTCTTAATTTGTTCTTTACTTCATTTGGGTTGATATCTCGGATCGGATCTGGAGTGAAAACCCGACGTCAACAGTGATGAAGATATTAATCCTACAAAAGCACATATCAAAGCCGTAATAGAACACAAGGAAATAAAATTTAAAAATAAAGTTACTATAAGATATATAAAGAAAGAAAACGAAATCTAATCCAATTTTGAAAGATAAAAAAACAAAACTTTTAGCATCCAAATCAGGTATAAACGAAGAAATACTTGATTGGAAGCCAAAAACAAAAGGAAACTGCAAAGCTTATATAATCTCTCCGATCTAAAAGATATGCGAGAGAAGAGCTGGTAGAGTTATGCATTATGTGATGTTAAAGTTCAAATATGCTTTTTTCTCTCATTTTCAGTTGTATTTTTCTATATATACCTAACTTTGTAGCAGTTTATAGTATTATCCATATTTATAAAGAAACCAAATCATATCATTAAAATCTAATTCAATAATATGCTTAAAAAATATGTAATGTATACTATGGAATGATTTTTTTTGTCTATTTTTATATATCTATAAAATAAGGGCAAAAATTATCTTTATATATCTATAAAATAAAGGTAGAAAAGTTCTTTCGACTCTTTTTTTGGCAACAAACGAATATTTTATTACTCAAACTTAAAGTGACATGAGTAACCAGATCAGAATAGAACAACCAATGTAATAATGATCTCTATGTAAAGAACGAGCATTCTTAATTAAAAAATCAGCAATTCCGTCTTGTTCCTTAGAAATATAAAATATTTTGAAATTCGGAAATTATATCTGAAGAATTTGAATCTAAGTTGCATGGAATCAGAAACGGATACACGGACACAAAACGTTTCAAAACTTGGAAACATGATTTTAATTTTTGTAGGAATGAAATTTTTTTATAAATATATACATATATATATATATATATACACACATGAATATAATTGTTTTCTTCGATTTTGTCTATCTAAAAATATAAATCAACAAATAAAATTTTTATGTTAATTATAAGAAAATAAAAAATGTAGTAGCTATACATTGAAATTATTACGTTAGTTCACAAAAACAAAACTTCTTATTTTTTCTATATAGTCTTTTTACTTAATAAAATTTCTGTATATTATTGAAATTTGAAATCTTTGTTAATTAATTATTACGTGGTTCGGTGTTACACGACTTGTCTTCGCTCCCCCTCATTCTCTCTCCCGACGAATACATAATAAACAAATCTTAGCTTATCACCGCCGCGACCGAATTCGAAATTCCGGTTCCTATCTCCATCGCCGGTAAATCCACCGCCCGTGTGACTATCGATTCCTCCTCTTCTCGGATCTAGTGTCTCCCTTTCTTCTTCTTCCAGATCTCGTACTATTAAATCGGCGAAAACCACGATGGAGGCGATCGAGGAGTTGTCACAGCTTTCCGATTCGATGAGACAAGCGGGGCGCTACTCGCTGACGAAGATCCCGATGAGAGCTCTTCTTCTCGGCGCCCGGCTACTTCTCTCAACGTCGTTGCCCTAGGAAATGTGGTTGGTTTCCTCTTTCTCCTTATTCTCTTCGATGTGCTCGTGTTTAGTTTCTATGCTATGATCAAGTGTAGATTTTAGATTCCGTATAGTGGATCTCGATGAAATGTTCCCGTAACCTAGGAGTTTAATCATTCTTCGCTTCGCAGCTTGTCAGATCGAGTTTTTCTTAACAATTGTGATTTGTTATTTCAATTTGTGTATTTAATTATAACTTAAGAGGCTAAAGTTTTCTCGCTTTGCTTGCTGGAACAGGGAGCTGGGAAGTCTGCAGTTTTGAATAGCCTTATTGGACATCCAGTTTTGGTAAGTTGTATATTTTTTTAGTGTGTGGGGGAGTATGTTTACTTCAGTTTTTATTTTATCAAAATTAACCATCTTTTGTTGTGTTGTGTCTGTCTGCTGCAAACTACGATGGTCAGCCGACGGGTGAGAATGGTGCTACACGGGCTCCTATAATCATTGACCTCAGTAGGGAGGAATCTCTGAGCAGCAAGGCTATTATCTTGCAAATTGACAATAAATCTCAACAAGTTTCTGCAAGTAAGCCTCCCTATGCATTTTTGGATATATGATTTGTAAAGCTTTCTACAGTTCATTGGATTTTTATTTATGTAATGTTTTCCGTTTGTTTTGTATTGGTGTATTCTAGGTGCCCTTAGACATTCTCTACAGGATAGGCTGGGCAAAGGAGCCACAGGGAGGGGTCGTGATGAAATATACCTGAAACTCCGGACAAGCACTGGTAAATCCTTTCTTACTTGGACAATCATAATTCTAAAGCCGCATTTATTGGTCAATTTAACATTCATATTATCAAAAAAATAAGTTTTGTATCTGAATATGTCCCTGACATCAACGAATGGCTCAGTTGTAATGTGTTGCCACGATTTACTAAAATGGACTTTAGCAGCTTCATTTTTTTGGGTAGAATCTGAAGCTAAGATGTGGATGTCGGTTATATTTATAAATGAAGGCTGTGAAGCATTAACTTACTGTTTTCACATATCCATTGTTTCCTTACTGTTTTCTGTAATCATCATGACATATTTGTGCTCTTTAAATTGCAGCTCCACCATTGAAATTGATTGATTTGCCTGGACTGGACCAGAGAATTGTTGATGATTCAATGGTAAGATTATGAACTGCATGATGCCTTTGTCATTCCCCAAGTCAACCTTTCAACCATACACATTTTCAACATGCTTTATTCGACATTCTGGCTGAAAGGGCAACATAGATTGATTTTCATATTTTTCCTGTCGTCTTGTAATTTGTTTCGTTATTCTCTTGGCAAGATTGGTGAACATGCTCAGCACAATGATGCCATACTGTTGGTTATTGTGCCTGCTAGTCAGGCGTCTGAAATTTCTTCCTCTCGAGCTCTGAAGACCGCGAAGGAGTATGATTCAGACAGTGAGTACATTAAATTTTCATCATCGAGGCCCCTTCATTATATTTTTGAAGTACTGCGGTTGCCGTTACTATATTTGGATTAAACTATTGGATTTTCAATATAATGCTGTAACAAAAAAATTCACATATTTCCCTGTTTATAGGCACCAGGACGGTAGGAATTATCAGCAAAATTGACCAGGCGGCAGAGAACCAAAAGCGCTTGCAGCAGTTCAGGCTCTTCTTTCAAATCAGGGACCTCCAAAAACAACTGATATTCCATGGGTTGCACTTATTGGTCAATCTGTCGCAATTGCATCAGCGCAGTCTGGAGGTAGTGAGAACTCTTTAGAAACTGCTTGGCGTGCGGAGAGTGAAAGCCTCAAATCCATTTTGACGGGTGCTCCACAAAGCAAACTTGGCAGAATTGCCCTGGTGGACACCCTTGCTAGCCAGATTCGTAGCAGAATGAAGCTCAGGCTACCAAATATCTTAACTGGGTATTTCTCTGTCCATAAGTTTGCTTTAAGATGTCATATTTGCAAATGAAAATGGATTGCTTGTTTTGCATATTTTCGGTACTTGTAGTTTAGATGAGACTTACAATTTGCTGCATGAAAGCCTACCCGTTCTTTTTAATCTTTGAAGTGGAAATCAATCTTTAGGCTTAGTTACTTGGACTTTCCCATCCTCAGTAACGCACTTCTCATGATATGTACTACAAAGCTCTATCCCAATATGTGATCACTGGTCGATGATTATCCTCTGTGAATCTGATATGTTTCTTTCATCTCCCATGTGATTACTGTCTTTTTTTTTTTTAAAGTATTATGGATGATTGTTCAGGGACATGGTTTTGGTTATGAAAACTCTGAACATTCAAATTCTTTTCTTACATGCACAGACTCCAGGGTAAGTCTCAAATGGTGCAGGACGAATTATCAAGGCTTGGTGAACAACTGGTTAGCAGTGCTGAAGGTACAAGGGCTATAGCTTTGGAGCTTTGCCGTGAGTTTGAGGACAAATTTCTTCTCCACTTGGCTGGTGGTGAAGTGAGTATTTTCATGCATAAACTGAACAATACTTTATTCTGGAATTTTGAATAAGAGCATATCTCTCTCATTGCCTAGTAAATATCACTGATCAGCTTTTTCGTTGTTCTACTTGTCACGGAAAAGTGTAGTGCTATTTTAATGTAGAGGATAAAAATTCCGGAAGTTTGCCTTATATCATCAGGAATTTAATGAAACCAATATTGGTTGTGCTTTTGTTATTAATGTAGAACAGCTCTACGTTTCACTGAGCAAGTTTTTGAATTGCATATCTTGTTATTGTGCCTTTCGTGCTGAAGCCACTTTTGGAGCTAGTAAATTATATTTTTTAACAAAATTTGGTACAGGGAAGTGGCTGGAAAGTTGTTGCAAGTTTTGAAGGCAATTTCCCCAATCGTATCAAGCAGCTTCCATTGGATAGATACTTTGACTTGAATAATGTTAAAAGGGTGGGTTTCAGCATTTTTCTTGTACCAAATCTTATGAGCAAGTAAACAATTTAGATGGGAATTTGAAAGTTTGATTTCTATCCGTTTCAGATTGTATTAGAAGCAGATGGTTATCAACCTTATCTTATATCTCCGGAGAAAGGGCTGAGATCGTTGATAAAGATTGTTCTTGAGTTGGCTAAGGACCCAGCACGTCTGTGCGTTGATGAGGTGTGTCTATGTTAGTACTTATAGCTTATATGGTGTTGTCTTCCTCTAACTTGAGCTGCATAGGATTGAAATGCTAAAATTACCCCGAAACCGGCTTGTTAGTTGTTAGACATGGTCTGTTCAACACATATCACTATAATATTTTAATTGTCACGATCTAGATTTATTGGAGTCCTACTCAATCTTATTGTGTGTATACTGTCACGTTTCATTTTTATTCTGAGGCTTTTTTCATAACGGGTTGCTTACCTTCTGAATTAGGTTCACCGAGTGCTTGTTGATATAGTTTCAGCTTCCGCTAATGCCACACCTGGTCTTGGGAGATATCCTCCTTTTAAGAGAGAGGTAATAGTGCTTTTCATTACTCATATAAGTAGTCTTTTTTTCATCTTCATAATAGCTGTTCCTTTTATCAATATGAGCACGAAACCAGTTGTAGCTATAGCAAGTGCCGCACTTGATGGATTCAAGAATGAAGCTAAGAAGATGGTAGTTGCACTAGTATATGGAGCGTGCGTTTGTACCACCTCAGCACTTCATCCGCCTCGTACAAAGAAGGTAACATCAGCTTGCCTGCCTTTGCTTTCGGTTCTGTCATTTCTAGTGGCTTTATCATATCGAACCTACTGATCATTATTCTAGTTTCTTTCTTTAATTGTACGATGGTTAACCATGTCAAATGGGTCTACTTTTGTGTTGTCCACTACAGTTACATATTCACCTTTCTTAGTAGTCCGATAGCTGCATCATTTGTCGCACAAGTCCTGAATTTATAACATACACATTAACAAGCTTATTTCATTATGATGCATATTCACTACCGTTTACTATGTTTATCAGAATGGAAAGGCAGCGTCGTGAGGACGAGCTTAAAGGGCGATCATCTAAAAAGGGACAAGATGCAGAGAACTCTCTCTTAAACAGGGTTTGCCTTTATCTCAAAATCGATCTGAATTCACTCACTGGATAGTGGTTTCAATTTTTTTTTATATATAGTAATGATGTAAAAAATTCTTGTTTCGCTTGTAAATCAGGCATCTAGTCCTCAGCCAGATGGGTCATCAACTGGTGGGTAGCTTGAAATCATTGAAAAGAAATTTCTTCCAAGATAAAGATAAAGACAAAGA
>NW_026618006.1:0-14285 GCF_000801105.2 Raphanus sativus
TGGAACCACTATAATCAGTGGAGAATAACCAGGAAGTTAAATAAATCTCATTGGAGTTGTGAGTAAGAAGATATCCCATCTTTCTATCCAGATGATTCCAGATTAGCCTTGTTCGGACATATGCAATATCTTCATGATTCTTATCAAACCAGGATGAAACCAAGATCTAGAACTGCTTGATTTGGAACCACTAATCAGTGGAGAATAACCAGGAAGTTGAAATAAATCTCATAGAAGTTGTGAGTAAGAAAGATATCCCACTTTCTATCCAGATGATTCCAGATTAGCCTGTTCGGACATATGGCAATATCTTCATGATTCTTATCAAACCAGGATGAACCACGATCTAAGAAGCTTTATTTGGAACCACTAATCAGTGGAGAATAACCAGGAAGTTGAATAAATCTCATAGGAGTTTGTGAGTAAGAAGATACTCCCACTTTCTATCCAGATGATTCCAGATTAGCCTGTTCGGACATTATGGCAATATCTTCATGATTCTTATCAAACCAGGATGAACCACGATCTAAGAAGCTTTATTTGGAACCACTAATCAGTGGAGAATAACCAGGAAGTTGAATAAATCTCATAGGAGTTGTGAGTAAGAAGATATCCCACTTCTATCCAGATGATTCCAGATTAGCCTGTTCGGACATATGGCAATATCTTCATGATTCTTATCAAACCAGGATGAACCACGATCTAAGAAGCTTTTTTGGAACCACTAATCAGTGGAGAATAACCAGGAAGTTGAATAAATCTCATTAGTGTTGTGAGCAAGAAGATATCCACCTTCTATCCAGATGATTCCAGATTAGCCTGTTCGGACATATGGCAATATCTTCATGATTCTTATCAAACCAGGATGAACCACGATCTAAGAAGCTTTATTTGGAACCACTAATCAGTGGAGAATAACCAGGAAGTTGAATAAATCTCATAGGAGTTGTGAGTAAGAAGATATCCCACTTTCTATCCAGATGATTCCAGATTAGCCTGTTCGGACATATGGCAATATCTTCATGATTCTTATCAAACCAGGATGAACCACGATCTAAGAAGCTTTATTTGGAACCACTAATCAGTGGAGAATAACCAGGAAGTTGAATAAATCTCATAAGTGTTTGAGCAAGAAGATATCCCACCTTCTATCCAGATGATTCCAGATTAGCCTGTTCGGACATATGCATTATCTTCATGATTCTTATCAAACCAGGATGAACCACGATCTAAGAAGCTTTATTTGGAAACACTAATCAGTGGAGAATAACCAGGAAGTTGAATAAATCTCATAGGAGTTGTGAGTAAGAAGATATCCCACTTTCTATCCAGATGATTCCAGATTAGCCTGTTCGGACATATGGCAATATCTTCATGATTCTTATCAAACCAGGATGAACCACGATCTAAGAAGCTTTATTTTGGAACCACTAATCAGTGGAGAATAACCAGGAAGTTGAATAAATCTCATAGGAGTTGTGAGTAAGAAGATATCCCACTTTCTATCCAGATGATTCCAGATTAGCCTGTTCGGACATATGGCAATATCTTCATGATTCTTATCAAACCAGGATGAACCACGATCTAAGAAGCTTTATTTGGACCACTAATCAGTGGAGAATAACCAGGAAGTTGAATAAATCTCATAGGAGTTGTGAGTAAGAAGATATCCACTTTCTATCCAGATGATTCCAGATTAGCCTGTTCGGACATATGGCAATATCTTCATGATTCTTATCAAACCAGGATGAACCAATCTAAGAAGCTTTATTGGAACCACTAATCAGTGGAGAATAACCAGGAAGTTGAATAAATCTCATAAGTGTTGTGAGTAAGAAGATATCCCACTTTCTATCCAGATGATTCCAGATTAGCCTGTTCGGACATATGGCAATTATCTTCATGATTCTTATCAAACCAGGATGAACCCCGATCTAAGAAGCTTTATTTGGAACCACTAATCAGTGGAGAATAACCAGGAAGTTGAATAAATCTCATAAGTGTTGTGAGCACAAGATATCCCACCTTCTATCCAGATGATTCCAGATTAGCCTGTTCGGACATAATGACAATATCTTCATGATTCTTATCAAACCAGGATGAACCGATCTAAGAAGCTTTATTTGGAACCACTAATCAGTGGAGAATAACCAGGAAGTTGAATAAATCTCATAGGAGTTGTGATTAAGAAGATATCCCCACTTCTATCCAGATGATTCCAGATTAGCCTGTTCGGACATATGCAATTATCTTCATGATTCTTATCAAAACAGGATGAACCACGATCTAAGAAGCTTTTTATTTGGAACCACTAATCAGTGGAGAATAACCAGGAAGTTAAATAAATCTCATAGGAGTTTGTGAGTAAGAAGATATCCACTTTCTATCCAGATGATTCCAGATTAGCCTGTTCGGACATATGGCAATATCTTCATGATTCTTATCAAACCAGGATGAACCACGATCTAAGAAGCTTTATTGGGAACCACTAATCAGTGGAGAATAACCAGGAAGTTGAATAAATCTCAATAAGTGTTGTGAGTAAGAAGATATCCCACTTTTCATCCAGATGATTCCAGATTAAGCCTGTTCGGACATATGGCAATATCTTCATGATTCTTATCAAACCAGGATGAACCACGATCTAAGAAGCTTTATTTGGAACCACTAATCAGTGGAGAATAACCAGGAAGTTGAATAAATCTCATAGGAGTTGTGAGTAAGAAGATATCCCACTTTCTATCCAGATGATTCCAGATTAGCCTGTTCGGACATATGGCAATATCTTCAGATTTTAGAGAATGAGATTGTATTGAGAGATTGATAGAGAGATTAAGAGAGAGTTTTGAGAGAATCCGAGAAGAAATAGTATGTTTGTGTTCTTAGATTCAATAGTATATCAAATAGTAACATGATTGAACTTTTAGAGAGAAAATGATTCAAAGAGTCTAATCTTATTATGAGGTCGAGTTACAATATATATAGGAGAGCTTAAGAAGGGTTTGCGCAACCCTAAACAACTATTACAAGCATGTGAGGTCAAGAGACTAAAGCTAAACTACTAGGCTGAGAGTGATCACATGCTTTGCCTTGCTTTAACCAGGCCTGTAAAGAGAACCTTATCCATAAACGGTCACAAGCTTGGCGCGCCTCAGTTCTCTTTGGTTTGGGTTCACTATAAATGAAATCCCTCTTTATCATACCCAAGTCTTCATAGTTCACTTTAACCTTCACATACTTTGCTTTTACCTCTTACCATGCAGTAACTTTATTTTTACTGCAGGTAACTTTTCACAAGTTACTTCTCTTCTCTTCTCCTCTTAATATCATAATACTCCTCATCTCTTCTCACCACATTTCAACACTCCCCCTCAAGCTTGACCATGTGGAACAAGTCGAGCTTGGAAGGACCATGAGATCTTCCTCATTAAAAACCTCATCAAAGAAAACCCATTGGGACAAAAACTTTGATGAGGGAAAAAGAGTAAAGACCTCATGATCAGGGGACTAGTGAATGGGTGTAAGATCAATGAGTCCTAACCTGATGTGTATGGACTCCATTGTCTTTTGTCTTGCTGCCTTGGTGAATACATCTGCCAACTGATCTTCACTTCTAGTGTAACATGGCAAGATTACTCCCAAGACTATCATCTGCCTTACCTTGTGACAATCAACCTCAATGTGTTTTGTCCTCTCATGAAAACAGAGTTGGTAGCAATGTGTATTGCGGCTTGATTGTCACAATGCATGGTCATTGAGTTGCTTGCTCGATCTCCAAGTGCTTAAGAATCCCTTTGATCCACACTAACTCATTGGTAAGCTTCAGCATAGCTCTATACTCAGCTTCAGCACTCGAACAGGAGACCACCTTCTGCTTCTTGCTCTTCCAAGTGACCATGTTTCCTCCAATGAAGGTACAATACCCAGTTGTAGACTTCCTATCATTTCTATCACCAGCCCAATCAGCATCACAGTAGCCAACCACTTCAGTACTCTTGTTGCATCCCATCCAAACTCCTAATCCCTGAGTTCCATTGAGATACATGAGCACTCTCTCCACCATTCTCCAATGGTGCTCCTTTGGTTGTTGCATATGCTGGCTGACTTGATTCACTGCAAAGCATATGTCTGGCCGAGTGATAGTAAGGTAGATCAGCTTCCCCACAAGCTTCCTATACAACTTGGGATCATGAAATGGCTTGCTATCTTCCATCTCCCCCTCTCTTGGAATCTTGTACCCATCTTCCATGGGCATCTTTGCTGTCTTTCCTCCATAAGCACATGCATCTTTCAAAAGATCAAGTGCATATTTTCTTTGAGATATAAATAAGCCTTCCTTAGACCTGCACAACTCAATCCCAAGAAAATATTTCATCTCTCCCAAGTCTTTTATGTCAAAGACAGACTTGAGATACTCCTTGGTTTCTTGTATACCTGTTTTATCAGAACCAGTGATGATAATATCATCAACATATACAAGAATAACAATGATACCTCCTGGTGTAACCAGGGTGAAGAGTGTGTGATCCAACTCACACTTTCTGAATCCTTTACCATTTAGAGTGGTGCTGAGCTTGTGGTACCAAGCCCTTGGTGATTGCTTCAACCCATGGATAGCTTTCTTCAGTCTTAATACATTTCCTGGTTTTACCATCCCTTCCATTCCTGGTGGTGGTAACATGTAGACTTCATCTTCAAGCTCCCCCTGAAGAAAAGCATTCTTCACATCCATTTGCCATAGATCCCACTCAAGGTTGACTGCAAGTGATAGCACTACTCTGATAGTATGAAGCTTGCGACTGGAGCAAATGTATCTATGTAATCTTCACCATAGGTTTGTGTAAAACCTCTTGCCACCAGTCTAGTCTTCCTTCTATCTATCTTACCATTAGGTAGATACTTTATGGTAAAGATCCATTTGCATGATACTGCCCTCTTCCCTTTAGGTAACTTGCTTTCATACCATGTATCATTCTTGATCATGGCTTCTGCCTCAGCATTGACTGAATCCCTCCACTCTTGGATCAACATTGCTTCTTCATAACTTCTTGGCACATAGCTCTCATCTAAGCTTACTTGAAAAGCAAAATGTTCTTCCGGGAACTCAGCAAAGGAACACACAGCTTGAGAGGGATGCTCCACAGCCTGGGCATTGTAGTACACTCTTGTGTTTACCCAGTTGGAAGCATCTCTCCTCACCCGTGTGATTCTTCTCAAAGGAACTGATGCTTGTTCCTCACTAGCTTCTACTTCTTGTATCTGAACTGGTTCTCCAGCTTCCTGATCTCTTCTTGCTGAATCCTCTCCACTTTGGACAGGAGAATCAGAGCTTTGTTCTTCTAGACCTCCAGCACCAATGCCTTGATCTTCTTGACTTCTTGCTTCTGATTCACTTCCCCACTCATGATCAAAGTGGGATGGTTCTTCAGCAGTAACTGGTGTAGGTTCTTGTTGCCTACTCTGATCCTGGGTCACTCCAATGCCAAGACCCTCAAAGATGTGTCTCAAGCTAGCAGCTCTGTCTGATGGTTGAGATAGATCCTCCAGTTCTTCCCAATTCTTCCCATCATAGTAACCTTGCTCCTCCATAAACTTGACGTCCCGAGACACCAAGACTCTTCTAGCATCAGGATCAAAGTACTTGTATCCTTTCTGACTAGTTGAGTAACCAATAAGCATAGCCTTGGTGCTCTTTGCTTCTAGTTTGTTTCTCAGCTCCCCGGGTACTAATACATAGCACACACACACAAATGTCCTCAGATGATCTAGGCTTGGTTTACTCTTGTTGAGAACCTCAAATGGAGATTGATCTTGAAGTATTCTGGTTGGTACCCTGTTTATCAGATAACAAGCAGATATAACAGCATCACTCCAATACCTCTTTGGAACACTCTTATGGAACATTAGTGACTGAGCCACCTCCATGAGGTGCCTGTTCTTTCTCTCAGCTACACCATTCTGTTGTGGTGTATAAGGGCAGCTAGTTTGATGCAAAATCCCATGATGAGCTAGGTGATCTCGAAATGCATGGCTTGTATACTCTCCACCATTATCAGACCTGAAAATCTTAATCTTGGCATGATAATGGTTAGTTACATAGCTTTGAAAATTTTTAAAAACATCAAGGACCCTATCTTTTGTTTTAATGAGAGTTAACCAGGTGTATTTGGATTTTTCATCAATGAAGGTGACATAATATCTATAACCATCACGGGACAAACAAGGAGCAGTCCAGACATCAGAGTGAATCAAATCAAAACAACTTTCATAGATAGTAGAAGATTTTTGAAACACAGTCTTACAATGTTTACCCAAAATACATGCCTCACACTCCTTATTCTTAAACATGACACCTGGTAACATAATGCTTAAAGCCCTATCATGAGGATGACCTAGTCTAGCATGCCAGAATTAAAAGAAACAAAAGAACTAGAAATGGGATCAAGGTCTTCGAGCATATAAAGGTCTCCTTTGGTTGCTCCTTGCCCAATCAACTTACTGCTTTTAATATCCTGAAACTTGACATCATTAGGACTAAAGATAACATTGCATTGAAGATCATTAGTGCATTTTTTCACAGATAAAAGATTTGAAGTGAACTCAGGCATGAAAAATGCTTTAAAATCCTTATCAAACAGTTTCAATTTACCAATGCCTCTAATAGGAATCCTATCACCATTGGCAATCATAACATGGCCATGAGCAGGTTCAATGTCTTTTATCAACTTAACATCACTAATCATGTGATGAGATGCACCAGAATCAATGATCAATGGTTTATGCACATTACTAGCAACATTAGTCCTAGATGATTCATTTCCTTTCATGATGCTTCCTAGCAGTCCGAATATCTTATCCGAGACATTAGGCATTGTAATAGGCAATGTATGAGCAGCATAAGAGTAACCAAGAGTATGGTCATGTTTGTTACCAGACTCCTTAAGAGCTCGGATGAGAGATGCAATGTCAGCCTTTGTTATCATCTCCTGGTCCAATCCCTTTCCACTTAGCTGATGAGAAGCCATAGCTCTTCCTTCACTTTCACCCACATTCACATTTGGACTAGCCCCGGATGAACTAGCACCATTTGCTTCAGTAGAAAGGTTTGTTGAAATAAATAAGGGAATGTCCAGAAGAAGAAGCTGGTTCATGATCCAAGTTTGATTCAAAAGAAGAAGTGATCCCGATGCTTCAAGATGAGACTGGTCCATACAGACTTGTGAACCAAGTTATTGATAAAATGGAGAAGGAAGAAGCATGGCTGAGTGTGATCTGCTAACTTAAGAAATAAAGAAGCCAAGAGAAGAGAAGAGAGACTTGAAATGAGTCTAGCCAGTACAGCCTTATTACACAAGGCAGTATGTACAGTCTTGGTTTCCAAGCAACCAAACTTAACCTAGAGTGACTTGGAAGGCAAGGCAACAATGGAACTCGTCCAACTTAACATTCTGAAGCAAATTTGAAGTTAAATGGAGCATCAGACCGTTGAGAAAGAGCTGAGGCAAGTTGAGATTTATTTAAGATAAAAGTCACATGTTGGTCTTAAGAGAGAGGTCTGTTAGGAAAAGGTCACTATCTGCAGTTCTGAACATACCAGTCTGCTCTACACCAGCCTGCTCTGATCCTTATTCCCTCCAGCAATATTATATTTTATGTTTCCCTTGTTTATTCATAGTTTAATGTTGTTGCAAGTTGTTGTATTGGCTATATTAAGCCCTCATGTATCACAAATTAAACTAAGGAGAGTGAGACTCTCTCTTCACCTATTCTTGTTACTAAAACTCTCTCAGTCTCTTATTCTCTCTGTTCTCCATTGTTCTACACGACCTCAATACTCCTATACTCCAAAATACTCAGAAACTCTCTTAAACACTTCATACTCTTCACTCTCTCACTATGCTCAATAACTCACCTTTCATTCTCTCTGATTCATACTAAAACAGGAGCTTATTCTCACCATATTATCACCATTTAGTCTCTATTCTCTCATGGTACCAGAACAATAAGCTCTTGAGAACCTTTCTACTTCCGCAAATCATCTCTGTCCAAAACATCTATTTAAAATCTGTTATAAACCAGTAGTTGGTTACATCCTTTTATCCTCTGGTCCAAAGGTTTTCCAGGAGGGAAAAACCTGACCAGAACTTAAGATAAAGGAGTATCTCAGTCTCTGGAACTCAAGGAAGCTTCAGCTTAGCTCAGCAAGCTTCATCAAAGTCCAGTTTCAAACACTGTTTCTCTCAAACCAGTAGGAGCATTCTATTGTACACTGGTCCAAAAATCTTCAGGATGAAGAACACAATACTATTGGCGAGTTTAGTGAGGCTCAAAGGTTCAAATGACTTTCTCTGGTTCAGATTGATGAAGAAAACCACTGGAAGCAAAAGGGTTTGGAACCAGAACCCAAATGGAGCTCCATGTCAAATCTACAAGGTCTTAGCTCATGGAAATTAATGGTGACCAGAAGCTCATTTTTCTGCCCCACAAATCTTAAGATGGAAGAAAAGAGGGGTCAGAAGAGTCAAAAAAGGAAATGGAGGACTCACCAAGGATAGGTGCTGGATATTCAGTTCACACCTCAAACAAATTCTCTTTCAATAAGTACCCATGGGCTGGAGATTCAAGAAACCAGCTCAGGTTTCTTGAGAGTAAGCTGTTTCTCCTTCTTAAATAAGAACATTGTGTGTCTCTGTTCCTGTGTGTTAAGTTGTGATAAGATGTCCAGAAACCTTCCTGATTTTTCTTGTCTTGTTTCTGCTCCTGAAAAGCTTGTTCAAGTGTCTTATTTGTAATGTCTAGAATCATGTGTGCCTTAGAATTTGTGAAGAGTCTTAGTGTTGTCTAGAATCATGTGTGTCTCAAAAGAAAAAAATAATTGTCTAGGAAAGTTGTCTCATTCTGTTTAAAAAAAATTGTCTTAAAATGTTGCTTAGACTTGTTCTTAGGATGTGTTGTGTTTTGTAGTTAAATTGTTTTGGAGATCAGACTTGGTGAAACCGTGTTCTGATCTCTTGTGTGTCTACTGATGTTGTTCTTAGTTGAGTCAACAGGTTACTCAATGCCAGTGATTTTCTTCCACACACCAAGGACAAGCTCCTGGCTCACACCTTTGAAGATTGCTCAAAACCGATTTGCTCAAATTTACTTCAAGATGAAGTCAACAAGGGCCACGGTTCTCTCAGTCATTCTCAGGAGTCCTACCTGCTCCTCTGGTCGTGTGTGGTGAAGCTAGACCATGAAGAAGAAGTGTTAAGGAGACATTCTTCTCATGTACCTAAAAACCTCTCAAAAACCACCTGTTTGAAGGAAGGCTCAAAAGCTGCTCAAACAGACTGATGATTCCCAATGGAACTAAGCAGACCAGGAGGACAGGAGGGGATAGATACAAGAGTAAGCCTTGCAACATTGTTAAGCAATCAAGGAGAAGAAGGGGTAATGGACCCAAGCTTTAATCTGCAAGCTCATACAAACTGTATGACTATGGAGGTTCAAGGAACCAGCTCAGGTTCCTTGGCTGTAAGTTGAATCTCCTAACTCTTAATAGTAGCTTGTGTGATGCTCCTGGTTATGTTGCATGGTGGTTGAGTATCCTAGGGGTCTTTGTTTTTAAGTTGCTAGAATTGTTGTGTCTAGTTCTTGTTTCAAATTATGTCTTGTCTTTAAAGTAATCTTGTTTGTCATGAGTGTCTGTGTTTATTTCTCTTTAATCTAGATGTGCCTGCCTAGGTTGTAAATTCTGAAACTTATTAGGTTTGTTAGTAGTTGTATTACTGCTTTGTGATGGTTAAGCATCTAGATGTGCATTCCTAATTGCTGTTAATCCAGTTTAATGTCTAAGTGTGTTGCTTAGCTTCATCCTCTGTCATGATGCATTGTTAAGTGTCTAGGAGTGTTCCTAGATGTGTGTTGTGTTCATGCTCATGTTGAAATTGTTTATAGTATTTGTCTAGGCTTATCTAGAATCTGGGTGTTAAATCTGCATACATATTGTTCCTGATGCATTCATATTGCATCTTAAGCTGTCATAGGAGATGATAAGCTGTTTTTTAGTCTGTGTTAAGCAGTGGCGACCAGTCATGATTTTATTCAATGATCTGGTCCCATGCTGTTGTTACTGATCCCTATTTGAGTTGTAATGGTGTGTAGGACACAAATTGTGGTTATTAGACTAGAAGCAGAAAAAGGAAAAGCGGATCCATGTTGATCAGAGCCTGCACAAGATGCATATTCCTGATCTGGAGGAAATGGCCCATGTTGTTAAGAGCCTACACTTGATGTATATTCCTGGCCATGGAGAGACAGCTTGTGAGTAGAACCAGTTGGCTTAAGCGCAGGCGTTGGAGTTGTTGTGCTCCTGGTTCAAGAGACTCACAAGGAAGACCATCACTAAGTCATGAGGAGACTGGTGGTCCAAAGACATTGGAGCTGAAGGCAAGTGGTGATCCAGTTGACTTAAGCGCAGATGTTGGTATTGTTGTGCTCCTGGAAGATGGGGAACTGGTTGGCTTAAGCGCAGATGTTGGTATTGTTGTGCTCCCAGCTTCAAAGCTCACTGAAGATCACTTTCAAGCTTGTCCCTATACTCAGTCAAGCTTGAGGAGGGGAAGATCAGTGAGCTACCACCAAAAGATCCATGAAACTTTCAGTGTTCAGTGTCTCTTTCCCTCATATATGGCCAGCAAGAGGTTGGCAATTTAAAAATCAATGAGCTACCAGAAAGAAGCATGGAGATCTCAGAGTCTCATTGACTTCTCGAAGGCCAGCAAGAGGCTGGCAATTTAAAAAAGGACTTAAGTGATCAGTTTGAAGAAGCTGTCACTCCTCATTGTTCTCAACAGCCAGATTCAATACAAGGAGATAAGGATTATTCAATCAGGGACAATCTTGGCTAAGCAATCACATGATGGTGGCAAATCATGGAGTTGCAAAGTTCCCCTACATGTTGAAAGTTTAAGAGAAGAGGAGAATGCAAGGCTGGTAGAAAGAAGGAATGGAGTGGAGGATTCAAGTGCTCAACACTCCTATCAACATTCTAGACACTAATGCAAGGGAAGTACCTAAAACTATTATGATTCTTATGTTTGAATAGGTTTGCCCCTTGAGAATTGATACATACATTGTGTATTGTTGAATCAGGTTCCTATTGAGTTCATAAGAAGAGACAGGCGTGATCTCAAACCCTATATGGAGGAAAGAGGCCATAAGAAAGGGGGAGACAAGCTCATGTCATATGAAGAAGCTCAAAGGTGCTCTGATGGTGAAGCATGTGGCACCTGATCTGAGAGAGAGGCAAGGTGCGCCTGATCTGAATAAGAAGCAAGTGGTGCCTTACTTGCAATTGAGAGGGCCAAGATCCAGGGTTTATGGGTCTCAAACTTGATCACAAGGCTCATAAACCCACTGGCCAATCCCTAGTCTGAGATACTTGCACTCTTTTTCCTTAAGTGTTGGTTTTATCCCATGAGGTTTTCCACACTTAGGTTTTTAATGAGACAAGTACTCTCAGTTCCAAGCTTGCCCAAGGATCTCCTATGGTCAAGCTTGAGGGGGAGTGTTGAAATAAATAAGGGAATGTCCAGAAGAAGAAGCTGGTTCATGATCCAAGTTTGATTCAAAAGAAGAAGTGATCCGGATGCTTCAAGATGAGACTGGTCCATACAGACTTGTGAACCAAGTTATTGATAAAATTGAGAAGGAAGAAGCATGGCTGAGTGTGATCTGCTAACTTAAGAAATAAAGAAGCCAAGAGAAGAGAAGAGAGACTTGAAATGAGTCTAGTCAGTACAGCCTTATTACACAAGGCAGTATGTACAGTCTTGGTTTCCAAGCAACCAAACTTAACCTAGAGTGACTTGGAAGGCAAGGCAACAATGGAACTCGTCCAACTTAACATTCTGAAGCAAATTTGAAGTTAAATGGAGCATCAGACCGTTGAGAAAGAGCTGAGGCAAGTTGAGATTTATTTAAGATAAAAGTCACATGTTGGTCTTAAGAGAGAGGTCTGTTAGGAAAGGTCACTATCTGCAGTTCTGAACATACCAGTCTGCTCTACACCAGCCTGCTCTGATCCTTATTCCCTCCAGCAATATTATATTTTATGTTTCCCTTGTTTATTCATAGTTTAATGTTGTTGCAAGTTGTTGTATTGGCTATATTAAGCCCTCATGTATCACAAATTAAACTAAGGAGAGTGAGACTCTCTCTTCACCTATTCTTGTTACTAAAACTCTCTCAGTCTCTTATTCTCTCTGTTCTCCATTGTTCTACACGACCTCAATACTCCTATACTCCAAAATACTCAGAAACTCTCTTAAACTCTTTATACTCTTCACTCTCTCACTATGCTCAATAACTCACCTTTCATTCTCTCTGATTCATACTAAAACAGAAGCTTATTCTCACCGTATTATCACCATTTAGTCTCTATTCTCTCAAGGTTTGCCTTGGCTTCTCTATCCTTGTTGAACTTGCTCGGCTTCAGGTGGGGATAGAGTAACCAACACTGATTCTTCTTGTGACCCGACCTTTTGCAATGCTCACAGCTCCCCTCATACTTCTCATACTTCTTGCCATTATATGCAGCCTTGTTGGCTTTCATCTCCTCGGCTTGATGGGCCATGGTAAGCTCACCCTTTCCTCCATAGAGACCAAGTGATCCCTCCTCCTTCTGAAGTTGTGCACACACTTCCTCCATTGATGGGAGAGTAGGCGACCTCAAGATATGCTTGATGACATCTTTGTAGCAAGGATCAAGTGTCATCAACAACCCAAACACCTGATCTTGTTCTCTTCTCTCCATGAGAGCCGACATGTCACTGGTGTTGGGTCTCAAGCTTTCAAGCTCAGACCACAAAGATCCAAACTTCCCCATGTGTTTGGTGAGCTCCCTCCATCTTGCTTCATGGAGTTAATGGCTCTCTTCAGCTCAAACACACGGCTAACGTTGGAGACATTCCCAAAAGTCTTCATGAGAGTATCCCATAGGTGTTTGGGAGTCTCACAGTAGCTGTAGGCTTCAAGTAGAGGTACTTCGAGAGATCCTTGCAGCACGGAAAGAACCATCAAGTCCTCTTGAACCCACTTCTTCTTCACCTCAGTATCCGTGAGAACTTTCTCCTTCCCACCTTCTTCAGTTTCTTTGGCCACTGGTTCTGGACCATCATCAGTGATGTGATTCCAAAGCCCTAGCCTTCCAATGGCGGTTTTCACCAACCGAGACCACAAGAGATAGTTTGAACCTCCCTTGAGTTGAATCGGAACTGTAACCAGCTTGTTGAAATTGTTTACTTCCATCTTTTCTTGCTTGTATCCCACGTGACCTGAAAAGCTTCTATCTTGCAACCACACTTGAAGAACGACTAGAACTCAACCTCAAGATAACAAAGACTCTCGAACAAGCACCAATAACACCTTAGTATAGCAGCAAGTCTTTCCGGATCGACAAGAACACAAGAACACAAGAGAGAGAGACTCGGCAACAAGAACACAAGTATTGCGGAATGATTTCTCTCAATACCAAAGCCAACCTGGCTCTGGTACCATGAGATTTTAGAGAATAGAGATGGTATTGAGAGATTGATGAGAGATTAAGAGAGAGTTTGAGAGAATCTGAGAAGAATAGTAGTTTGTGTTCTTAGACTCAATAGTAATCAAATAGTAACATGATGAACTTTAGAGAGAAAATGATTCAAAGAGTCTAATCTTATTATGAGGTCGAGTTACAATATATATAAGAGAGCTTAAGAAGGGTTTGCGCAACCTAAACAACTATTACAAGCATGTGAGGTCAAGAGACTAAAGCTAAACACTAGGCTGAGAGTGATCACATGCTTTGCCTTGCTTTAACCAGGCTGTAAAGAGAACCTTATCCATAAACGGTCACAAGCTTTGGTTTGGTTCACTATGCAATCCCTCTTTATCATACCAAGTCTTCCATAGTTCACTTTAACCTTCACATACTTGCTTTTACCTCTTTACCATGCAGTAACTTTATTTTTACTGCATGGTAACTTTTCACAAGTTACTTCTCTTCTCTTCTCCTCTTCAATATCATAATACTCCTCATCTCTTCTCACCACATTTCAACAATATCTTCATGATTCTTATCAAACCAGGATGAACCAATATATAAGAAGCTTGATTGGGAACCACTAATCAGTGGAGAATAACCAGGAAGTTAAATAAATCGCATAGGAGTTGTGAGTAAGAAGATATCACTTTCTATCCAGATGATTCCAGATTAGCTGTTCGGACATATGGCAATATCTTCATGATTCTTATCAAAC
>NW_026618007.1:0-14275 GCF_000801105.2 Raphanus sativus
GAGGGAGTGGTAGAGGAGGCGGAGGAGGAGGACGTGGTGGTCCTCGCGGTGGTGCTTCTTCTTAACTTCTTTGCATCTCTAACGGCTCCTCCATAAGGGAGAATAGTTTTAAATTTTTGTTTTGCATCCTTTCTCTATTCTTTTTTTTGTCTGCCTTTTCTACTTGAGTTTTATGTGGCAAAGTCGTATTGGTTTTCAGTTTTCTTGGTCGGTTTTTCATCCTTCTTCTTTGGAACCTTTCTTCAGAAACATTCAATTTCATAAAAGTCGATTATTAAAGTTGTCTTCTTAATGCAAACATGTTCTTAGCTGTTTTAGCTTAAGCTAGAACAGAGGAAGTAAAGTAGATATGATGAAAGTTCTGTTCCTGATGCACACATGTTAGCTGTTTAGTTTAGCAAGAACAGAGGAAGCAAAGTAGATATAATAATGCACGTTGTGTGCTTGATGCAAACATGTTCTGATTTGTTCAACTGCACCAGATTTCTGCAAACTAAGAACAAAATCAAATGCAGCATAGCCACAACGAATAGAGAGAGAAAGTTCTTTTAAGTTAAACCATGGCAAATATCTCGGATACAAAAAAATAGTTCAAAACTTTGGCGAGTCTATTTGAAAACATTACTAATAAGAGAGCATTTTTATCGTTTGAACTTCTTGGAAGATTTCTTGTCTCTGTTACCTCCTCCTCCTTTGTTACCATCCAAGAACCTCTCGCTCTCTTCATCGTCTTCTCCTCTTCTCTTCTTCCTACCTCCTGATTCTTTCATATTCTGCAACAATTATTGCCAAAAAGATCAATCCTTATTCTAAGAAAGAAAGCAAGCGAGAGTTAACCTTTTAAACAGAGTATTATGCTAAGTAAATAAATACCATTGCGGATAACTTTTTAGCTTCTGAAACCCTCTCCAACAATGACAAGACTTCGTCCTCCTCAGCTGGATATTCAGGCAGCTTCTTGCCTGAACGTAGAACCATTGTCATATGTCATTAGCCACAGCCAATGAGAGAAAGATAACTATATATTGCAACTTATAGAATTTTTTTTTTAACTTACCTATGAGTTTTTCGATTTGCAAGTACCATTCTAGCTCATACTGGTTTACTAGTGATATCCCAACACCAGAACGTCCAGCACGAGCTGTTCTTCCCACTCTGTGGATGTAATCCTATATGACAAAAAAACATCGAAGGTGAATATGTGTGTTCTTAATATCACTGAGAGCCATGGAAAAAAATAACAAGAAATGAAGAGGGCTAACCTTTGAGTTTGTGGGAATGTCGTAATTGATAACCATATCAACCGACGGGATATCGAGCCCTCTACTAGCCACATCCGTGCAGACCAAGATGTTACATTCCCCTGCTTTGAACTTATTCAACGCTCCTAATCTCTTTGACTGTGGATAATATTTGGAAACGAATTGAGAAAATTTTTAAAGAGAATTGCAGAGTAAATGAAACCATTAGAGATTGGAGTAAGTCATTTAACCTGAGTCATTTGACCACTGATAGGAATGGCTCTAAAACCAAGGCTCCGAAGCATCAAAGCCATAAAACGAGTCCCATCACAAGTTCGGGTGAAAATCATTGATGTTGAGTCAGGCATTTCAGTCAGAATGTACACTAGGTAGCAGTCCTGTTAAAATCATTCAATGATCACTATGTGTTTGCTATTGTCTATACATATATATCTACCATGCTGTTGTACTGAAAATATGGGGTACCTTGTATTTAGCAGGAACAAACCGATACTGCTGTTTAAGAGTATCAACTGTGGAATATTTGGAGGCAGCCTCAATCTGGAGGCAAACAATAAACATTACAAAAATGTTTACCTAGGAACAAATGAGAAATTTAGTGATTCCATACCTTGACAGGATTCCTTAAGCATGCTCTTTGAAGTTTCCGAACCTACAAGGCCACAAAAAGCAGATTCAGAGTAACTTTAATCAGTGGATCGTTCGTTAGATAGATAAACAATAAACAACAAACACTTTCAAGCAGAAGTTTCTACCTTTTTAGTCATAGTTGCTGAAAAGAGATACGTTTTACGGTCGCGAGGGATCTCTTCCAAAATCTGGTTAAGAGATTTCTCAAAATCTTCATTCAGCAGTCTATCTGCTTCATCAAGAACCTGATAAAAAACAGTGTGAAGTAGATTTTTTAAACTGATGGGAACAAAGAACAGCATTTATATTAATACCAAAAAATGAAAAAAAGGAAAGCTTAAAAATTTACCAGATATTTCAAAGTCTTGAGAGAAAAGCCTTTAGTGTCAGACATGTGATCCCAAAGACGACCAGGTGTTGCAACCTATAAAAACAAGATTAAGTGACTGCAGACACTTAAAAACAAAAGACCATAGAAACCAGTTGTTGCAGAAAATAAAAAAACATACAATAACATGAGGCCGCTTCCCAAGAGCAATAGTTTGCTGCATCTTGTCTATACCTCCAACAAGCTGAAGAAACACAAGAAACATATTCAGTTTTAAAAAAAAAAAAAAACCATTTGTAGAACAAAGATTTCAATCATGTATGGTTAAAACCATCAGAGAGCATACCACAGCACATCTAAGATGTATATCAGATCCTAGAGCTTCAAACTGCTCAGCAATCTGGATTGCGAGCTCTCTGGAGGGTAAGAAAGAAAAAAAGGAACAATAAGAATAAGCCCCCCCCACCAAAAAAAAACAAGACACTAGAAGAAACATGAGTTAGGCGAATCGTTACCTAGTAGGAGACAAAACACAGGCGAAGAAGGCAGGATCAGGTCTACGTCCTTTCTTAGGCTCAGCATCATTAACATACTGAAGAAGTGCTTGCAGAATAGGCAACGCAAAGGCTCCTGTTTTACCAGAACCGGTTTGCGCAAGCCCAATTACATCTTTCCCTGAAACCAGACATCATCACATTAGACTCAAACAAACCCTAAAGTCCCAGAAAGTTCCAAACTTTCAACCTTAACACAGAAGCAATAGACCAAAGGATGTACCTTCAAGAGCATAAGGAAGAGCTTCAGCTTGAATCTTCGTAGGGTTCTTCCATCCCAACCTTTCGCAGGCTTTCACGAGCTCCTCGCGCACGCCAAGCTCTTCAAACGTCTTCACCACTTCGTTCTCTTCCTCCATTCTCAAATACACACCTAGAAATTCGCAAGTAAAACAAATAGCCTTGAGAGTGCTCGCGTTGTGTATGACTTCCGGAGAGGAAGTGCCGTGCAAAGTCTAGGGCTTTAGAACAATCGAGCAGCGCAGAGCAAATCGGCGCGAGTGATTGGCTAAAGCTAGTTTCTTGTGTTTCCACAACGAAGGGTTTTTGCTGTAGTAATCTAATTGGGCCTATAATGGGCTTACCACCTCAGACATTCGGCCCAATAAGATACTTTCAAAAGGCCAATTTAGTTGGTCATTATCGGTTCACTCAAAAACCCAACTACATTCATGTCACTTGCAAGTTTGAAGCAGGTACAAGCTTATATTATGCAAAATCTAATTCAATAATGTTACTCCAATTATATAAATTGCAAAGAAGCTTATATTACAAGCAAAGTTCTGGGACTTTAAGGAAAAATAGAGTCATAACATGCGAGAAGGAATGAAATTATGCATTATTCTTCTTGGAGATGTCTTGGAGCAAAAATCTTGACTCAGCAGCAAAATCAACAGGAGCTACCGCTTTAACAGTTATCCTCTGCCTCTTCTCACCGTTATACTCATTCTGAGTGACACTGATCCTGAAGACATGAGAGGACCATGTTGCTTCTTTCAGCTTTGTCTGAAATTCATTCACTTCACCTCCCTGAAAAAAAGTTTAAACATTAAACATGAGATGGAAATGTCAAATATGATTCTAAGTTGATGATATATACAATAGCTTTTATAGGGCTTGGACTACTTACCTCTGATCTTAGTTTGTTGAGCTCATCAGCTGAACATCCAATAATCTTCTCTGCCTCTTCGTTGAATGAGGAAAACCAAGCTTCTCCTGTTGAGTCAGAGACTTTCACTACCATTATGTACCTGAAAACACCCAAAGTAAACAGAACTAAGTTGTCTGAAGAGGGAAGACAAGGCGGCACTCCTACCAAGTTATGAATGTGAGTTTCTAACCTTAGGCTGCATTCTTCATCCTTTTTCTGGCAACCCTCACACCAGTAACCAGAGTCCATTGCTTCAGTTACTTTCTTGCTACAAGTCTTACAAGCTTGATACCACATTGTCTGGTCTGGCTTGATGAAGCTTATGTAACCCCTGGTGCTGAAAAACACAGGCTGCAACAGAAAATTCAAATTCGTGATTAGTTCGTAACATAATTAAGCAATATTGATACAGGGCTGATATTTAATGTTTTTAGTACCTTTCCCTCGCCTAGAGATGGGTTGCTAGTGATTTGAGAGAGTGGGACTCGATCAGTATACATAGACCAAGATCCATTCTTAGCAGATGGGCTCATCCCTGAGCCAATGGAAGACATGGATGTCCCCTTGCCTTCAGAATCAAACCAAGATTTAAGCTTTTTAGCTTCTGGTGATTCAGGATTTATCACTACATTGCTTCTGCTGATGGTGGACAATGAAACACCTGAGAGAGATTGGATGAGATCAGCAAACAGGAATGGAGAGAAGTGTTATTTAAACAAAATGTTCAATCATAGCAGAACCCAAGATTACCTTGAAAGTCTCCAACTTTGAGAGACTTGATTGCAATCACAGGAGACTTATCAGCCATGTCTAGCAGTTCTTGACCTATGCCGGTTGCCAAGTTGTTCCACAGTGACACCACAACAGTTCTCTTTGACTCATCAGCCAAAGTTATATCCCTCTTTGGTATCATCTCGTTGTCAGTTCTCCTTCTAATACTCATGGTAGGGGAAACACTTTGAACAACTCCAATTAGATCTGGAAAAAGCATTACATTCAAGTTATTATCATCCTAAAACAGTTATATTAAGTTACCAGCAAGATTAATGTACAATGACATAAACGGCTCTTACCAATAAGCTCCTTCTGATTCACATGCATACCCAACTCTTCAATGGGTACAAAGTTGAATTTAGTCTCAGGAACGAACATTTCCTCATCACTAGCTTCCTCCACCTCTGCGTTTTCATTCAGCGTCATCTCATAATCATTCTGAACTGTCTTGAACTGCTTGTTAGCAAGTTTAAGTGATCCCCTAGAGATATAATAAACCTTTCCCAACTGGAACATGTCATAAAACTTCCGTGCAGCATCATTGAACATCGTGGCTTGAATTTGAGTTCCCTGAAACACACCAAGATATAACAAAATGAGTAACCACACACCACATATGTAGTCAATAACAAAATCTGAGAGTTAGTGGAAACAGGAGCTTTCTTACTTCTTCATCAGTTAGTTCGACATTGAAGACACATCCTTCTCCCTTAGGGTTTTTGTAGGTTCTCATGACTCCCTTGTTAGTGACTCGGACTTTGATGGTCCAGCTTCCTTGATAGGGATTCAAGGACACAAGTGGATGAACTCTTCTAGTCATGGACATTCTTGCAGCTGGTGCAACACTGCAACAAAAAAAAAAACAAATGATTAAGCACACACTCAATATCAATTTCAAAAGTAAAACATGAAACATTAAAGACATTAGAGATTCTACTTACTTTCCCCTCTGTTCAGTGATTATCTGGGAAGCCGATTTGGCAACAGACTCCTGCTTGGGTTTCAAAGTGATTCCAGTGGAGACAACATCACTCACGGAAGAGTTATCTAGCTTCTGCCTCTTGGCCTCACCAGCCTCCTCCTCCTCCTCACTCTTACCCTCCAAGTTAATCTCAGAATCAAGCGCAGAAGAAACCTCCTCACATTTTGTCACAAGGAAGTATCTGCAAAGGTCAACCCACATATGTTAGCAACTGTTTCCATGCTTATTAATTTAAAAAGACAGCAAATAAAAGAGATTCTTTACTTGGTTGATTTGCTTGAAATGTCGTTAACAGTGAACTCAAGGAGACGAATAAGTCCCAGATTCTGGATCTTCCCAGAAATGATCTCAGGTGTTAATGAAGCTGTAAACATTGCTTTCACCTTCGTCTTCCCATCATTCGCAGTGAAACTGTAAAAACCAAAAACACAGAACGTGTAAGCAACCAACCGAATCAAACCCTAACTAGATCTATCAGTAAACCAAAACCATATACTGAAGGATTAAAAAAGAACGGCTCTTTCCAAAAAACCCAGATCTATTCAACGGAATCGTACGCAAATCTAGAGTCAGGAACTACGAGGACTTACGTGTATCGGTTCCCGATAGGCTTAAGATCAACCACTTGAACGATGATCTCGGATCGATCTGAAGACGAGGAATCGAAAGATGGGTTTGACAATACGGCGGAGATAGCATCTGGGGTCACTGAAGTCTGCATTTTTTTCTCTCTCTATTTCCTCTCGATTGAAACGTTCGATTTGTGGATGAAACCTGAGAGAGGAAGAGGAAGGGTTTTTGTAAAGGGGGGAGAGAGAGTTGAGCGGGAGCTATTCGATTTTAATTAATTACATACCCCCGCGAGTTATTTCTTTCTAAATAACTCTACAGCTTTTGGCGCCTCTTCGAATGCTGTGACCTTTGGAACGAGACAGAAGGTCTTAGACATGGATGTAATTTAAGTTTCTAATAAATACAAGGATTGACCTGGAAATTCATGTAAAAGTCCTACGGTGAGCTGTAGGCCTGGGCGTTCGGGTACCCATTCGGGTACGGATCGGTTTTTTCGGGTATCGGTTTTTTCGGGTTTGAAAACTAAAACCCATTCGGGTATTATAAAATTTCGGATCGGGTTCGAGTCAGGTCTTTCCTGATTCGGGTGGGTTCGGTTCTGATATAAAAGAACCTGAAAATAACCGAATAACCAATATATCTGTGACGGGTTCGGATAATAGTACCCAAAATAATCATATTATCCGATCCAGTTCGGATATTTTGTATCCAAACTACTCAGATTTACCAAAAAATAACCAAATATACTCATTTGACACAATTTTGTTTAAGTACTTCTATCCAAACTACAATATTTTATTCGAAAATACACAAAATTATTGAAAATAACTAATATATTAAATTTATAATTAAAATTAAATAATTATACATATAATTATAAATAATATTTTGAAATATATATTTTATTTCGGATATCTTCGGATATCCATTCGGTTTTTGGTTCGGGTCGGATTGGATACCTGTTCTTCGGATATAACAGTTTAGGACCCAAACGGTTATTTCTGAAGAACCGAATAAACCCGATATCCTGATTTTTCGGGTCGGTTCCAATTCGGATCCTCGGGTCCGGTTTTTGTGCCCAGGCCTAGTGAGCTGTAAACTACTAGTACTAGGTTCAGCCATTGAGGACATATTAATATCATCGGACGGTTCAGATCAATACATGTAACAGCTTTTTTCGTGAGCCAGTCAAACTTCTAGTATTGTTGACTAACGACTATTAATTTAGCGCGCTATAACTAAATCCCGGGAAAAAGGAGCAATTATTTATTCTACCATGGTTTTCCTATAACCTCCAAAAATCTTCTTACATGTATTCAATTGATCTAATTAACCCATTGATATGTGGGAAACCGATTTATCTTCTTATGACTAGAATCATATTATTTCAGAAACAGCAATAGATTCAAGTGACATCACAAGTCAACAAAACATAAAATCAGAATCATAATTAAATTATAACAAAGTTAGCTATAGTGATGATAAAACTAAGATGTGTGATTTGTGTTTGGTCTCAGCTCTTGTTGTATAAATTATCTAAACTCAAAACTGTATAACGAAAAATGATCTGAAAAATGTATACTAAGAGAAATTATGAAACCAAATATTTGAATGGGAGTAAGTGTAACTAAACAAAACAATGGGGTGATATTAGTAAACATCAAGAACAAAAAGGATTATTTCGTACTTGTATTCTTCCTATCCCCAAATTTGTGTTGGGTCATGTGGTGTGGAGAAGAGAAGAAGTCAATGGCCGAATCGATCTCAATTAAGAATTAAGATATGGGGGCGGCCCTAATAAGTCACCAAAGACAAAAAATAAATAAAAATCATCACTTTTTTTTTTCTCAAACCTTTCTCCATCACTACCGAAATTACGAGCTCCCTTTCGCTCCTTCTACTAATTCCATTTTTCAACTTTTTCTTCTAATAACGAAGTTGCTTCCACCAACATCTTTTTCTTTTTCGCTACCTCTTCCGCATCATCTCGCCTTATTATTCTCGTCCTCTTTGATTGTTACAGAAAGCGAAATCAAAAGCTTTCTTTTTTAAGATTCTGTTTTTTTTTTTTAAACTTGGACTTTGGATCAAGCTCGTTTCAAGGTACGTATGATCACCAAGTGTATGATAAAATGTTTCTGTGAGATCATATAACATATAAAGTTTCCAACTTTTTTTAAGTCTGACTTTCCTCAAAATCTCTCTCTTTTTTTTTTTCAGAACGTTTGCAGGAAGGTGTTGACTTTTGACTATTCCTTCCCGGGATTGTAGGGAGAGAGATATAGATTGGTCTTGTGAAGGAGGTTTGGTAATAAGGATGTTGGATTTGAAGAGGGCTTCGTCACTGATCTATTACCTTAAGTATGTCAAGAGGGTTAAGTTTGTCTAGTTTATGTTTTTTTTTACCATGTTCATGTGGGGATTCCTATTCCTCTCTGTCTACTTCATTCCGGGTCTAGTTCTTTCTGGGTATTAAGCTTCTCTGGTGATTGATTATAAAACAACCCTTTTTAGTTTATTAGAAAGCTTCTCCTATTCTACCATATTTAAGATCAAACAGTTTCCATTAGTCTACCTTAGAGTCTTATACTACTTCCCTTCCCATATCACCTGGAAACAACTTTTGAGTTTCCCGTCTTCCGCTTTGTCTATTTAGAGTTTTCTTCTTAGAGTTCAAGTTCAGTTTAGGCCTCTAGTCTTTGGATTGGATATATGGCAGGGCTTGAATCCAAGATTCCTGTTCCTGGAGTGAAGAATCATGTCGTAGAGGCATGTCACCATGTCGTCAAGGCACTGAGGGCATCTGACAACAACCTCGATGCCAACTTGATAAAGCTTCTAAGCGACCTAGAGACTCATTTGTCAACACTTGGAATGGCTGATACCAAAAAAGTTGTTGAAGATACAGGATTCTCTGAGATCAAGAAGAGATTCAAAGAAGCCAAGAAGGTTATCCTCGCCTGGGAGCAAAACCAGTCGATGATGATATTTGATGCTGGTTTCTCTGAAGCTGATCTGTTCTTCCAAGCCCTCTACGATGTTCAGAAAGTTCTTTCGGGTTTCAAAGCTTTGCCTAGCAAAACCAGCAAGAAGGAGAAAGATGTTTACAACCAAGCTGCGGTTGTTCTCGACATCGCCATGTTGAGGCTTGAGAAAGAGCTCTTTGATGTCCTGAATCAGTACAAACAGCATGTACAGCCTCAACACTTGTCTGTCAGTTCTTCCCGTGGAAAGGATATTGTTCTCGATGAGTCCTTTGTTTCCCTAGATGATGAAGTTATTGCTGAAGCTACTGATGAACAACAGATATTGGGATCCAACAATGCTGAGTTAGTCGATCCCCTCATCATTCCTCACGTCAAAGCTATTGCAAAAGCAATGTTTGCTTGCGACTACAGTCAAACGTTCCGTGAAGCTTTCATCGCCGTCAGAAGAGACGCTCTCGATGAGTATACGGCCACCACTCTCGAGATGGAGAGATTCAGCTGCGTGGACGTTCTCGGAATGCAATGGGAGGACCTGAACGTTGAGATGAGAAAATGGACGAAGGTGTTGAAGATAGTCACTCAGTTCTATCTCCCCAGCGAGAAACAACTCTGCGACAACATCTTGGGAGACTTTGAGCCGAGTTCTTCCACCGTTTGCTTCGTCGAGATCTCGAAAGACACAGTTCTATCTCTCCTCAGCTTCGGCGAAGCTGTATCCCTCAGATCTTGCCAGCCGGAAATGCTCGAACGCTTCCTCGGCATGTACGAAGTTTCAGCAGAGCTTCTCTTGGATGTTGTTGATAGCCTCTTCCCTGACGAAACAGGCTCCTTGCTAAGAATGGCTTTCCACGAGCTGTCGAAGAAGCTAGCTGAGCGTACGGTTACAACGTTCTTGAAGTTCAAAAACGCAGTAGCCACTGATGAATCAACACGTGCCTTCCCTGGAGGAGGGATACATCACCTGACCAGATACGTAATGAACTACTTGAAGCTTCTCCCTGAGTACAAGGACGCTCTAAACGCACTCCTCGAGAACATACAAGTGGACGACTCGATCCAGGAGAAAACAGGACAAGACATCCTCCCTTCCACGTTCTCCCCCACGGCGAGACACCTCAGATCAATCGTCACGGCTCTAGAATCCACCCTCGAACGCAAAGCTCAGCTCTACTCGGACCAATCGCTCAAGTACATCTTCCTGATGAACAACTGTCATTACATGGTCCAGAAGGTGAAAACATCGGAGCTGAGACACTTCTTCGGAGACGAGTGGATCAGGAAACACATCGCTAGCTACCAACACAACGTCACGGACTACGAGAGAGCCACGTGGAGCTCCGTCCTCTCTCTGCTTAAAGGCAGCAGCAATGACTCTGCGGCAACGTCAAGAGAAAGATGCAGAGAGTTCTGTCTTGCGTTCGATGAAGTTTACAAGAACCAAACTCGCTGGTCGGTTCCTGATCCTGAGCTACGAGATGATCTTCACATCTCGACCTCTGTCAAAGTGGTTCAGTCTTACAGAGGGTTTCTTGGAAGGAATCGTATAGGTGAGAAACACGTAAGATATACTTGTGAAGACATTGAGAGGTTGCTTCTTGATCTCTTTGAGTGTTTGCCTTCTCCAAGATCGTTGCGCAGCTCTCGTAGGAGATGAATCAAATGATGATGATGATGATGACTCGAGCCTTTTATTGACTCGATCTTTTGTATATTTTTACTTTTACTTAAATTCAGTGATTTTGTGAAGCATGTAACGTAAGTACTCTGTCTATTGGGATGTAATTTGATTTGCAATAATTTTTTTTTAAAAATTAATCGTTTTTATTCGTTATAGCTACTAAACTGTCACGTTAAGTAAGTGACGATTCAATGATAACGCAACACGTGTTTTATATTTTACTTCAGATCTCTTTAATTTTAATCACTTTATATTTTCGACGGTCAGGATTAACTTAGATTTGCAACCTGGCTACATAAACCCTCGTCGAACACAAGTAGGGTTTTAGCAGAAAGCGAAGCAATCAGAGAGGATAGAGAGACAGAGGTACGTACTCTTTGGTTACGGCCATTTCTTTCTCATAAACCCTAAAAGTTTTCATCTTTGAATCTTTTTAGCTGGTTTAAAGGCTCTCTCGTCTCGGATTTGAGTGATCTATATCATTTCTTACTTTTCATTTCCCATGGGTTTTGATTCCAAGTTTGCTACTCTTTTCGTTTTTTTTTTTTAATCCGATTGTGTTTTGGTTTTGTCAATCTACTGTTTTTGGTTCGGGATTTGAAAGGACTAATTTTTTTCTAATGTATATGTAAAGGAGATGGCTTTTGTGAGTAAGTTGGGAAACATATTGAAGCAGAGCAATGCTCGGGGCTCTTTGTCAAGACCTTCGCTTTTTCAGGCGATAAGGTGCATGTCATCTTCCAAGCTCTTTATTGGAGGTGAGTCTAGCTCTACAAAGTGTGTGTTATAGTGAAGAATTGTTTAGTTGTTCTGCTTTAACTTTTTTTTTCCTTGTCTGATGTAAAGGTATGGAATATGGGATGAACGAGGATAGCTTAAGAGAAGCTTTCAGCAAATACGGTGAAGTTGTCGAATGTAAAAACACTGTGATCTATTTCGTGTTCTTGTTTATATGATTGCAGTAGTGTGTGTATGGTTTATATAAGTTGCTTTTTGCTAAGTTAGCTTGTGTGTGTGTGTTTTTTATACAGCTAAAGTTATTTTGGATCGTGAAACTGGTAGGTCGAGGGGATTTGGATTTGTTACATTCACTTCTACTGAGGCTGCCTCTAGTGCTATCCAGGCTTTGGATGGCCAGGTAATTTCTTTCTGTTTTGCTCATCTTTGAATCTTTGAGAGAAGAATAACGTCTATGAGCTTCCGGGTGTCTCTCTGTGTTTAACTTTGATTAATTATCTTCCTAGTATTCTTCTCTGAGAAAGTTGTTTGTTTGAACTATGAACCCTTTCCCTCTCTGATCCAATGCCTTGTTCCTCCTCAGGATCTCCATGGCAGGATTGTAAAAGTGAATTATGCACATGAAAGAACAAGCGGTGGTGGTGGTTTTGGAGGCGGTGGCTATGGTGGTGGTGGTGGTGGCTATGGGGGTGGGGGTTATGGCGGTGGTGGCTATGGAGGTGGTGGTGGAGGTTATGGCGGTGGCGGCGGCTATGGAGGAGGTGCTGGTGGCTATGGAGGTGGTGCTGGTGGATATGGTAGCGGGACTGGTGGCTATGGAGGTGGTGCAAGCGGTGGCTATGGAGGTGGTGCAAGCGGTGGCTACGGAGGCGGTGGATATGGTGCAAGTGGTGGCTATGGGTCTAGCGGTAGCGGTTATGTTGAAGGTTCGGCTGCAAGTGCAGGTGCTGTTGGTGGCTATAACGGAAGTGGTGGTTATGGAGAAGGTTCAAGTGCAGGTGCTGTTGGTGGCTATGCTGGAAGTGGTGGTTATGGCAGTGGCAATGCTTACGGTAGCAACAATGGTGGATTCGCTGGAGACAACCAGTTTGGAGGAAACCCTGTTGGCAACAGCTCTCAGTTTGGTGTTGGCGGTGAGGCTCAGATTGGAAACATGGAGAAACCTGAGACGATGGAGTATAGAGAGGAGGCTCAGATTGGAAACATGGAGAAACCTGAGACGTTGGAGTATAGACAGGAGGGAGTTTTCGAAGATGACACTGATGTTGCCAAAAGAGCTTGAAGCAAACTAGCAAGATGCGAACTTGTCTTTTCATATTTTATCCGATGATACTTTGAAAAACTTTATTTATCTAGAAACAATCTGGTTTTTGCTATCTTGAAAATAAATCTGTCTCTTGAGATTGGTATACATTGAGCTTAACACAGAAAATATGAGCTTTGTTTCAGGCTTTGATTGTGGTCTGATATGAGAAAATTTCATGTTTTTTTTTCATATGCAAGTAACTACATCAACCAGACTTGAATATTCAAGATACTCTAAATGTGGCTCTACTTTTCTAGATTTTGTTCTGATTCTTCCATGAGAAAAAGCATCTTCTGAGCATTCAACACAACAGGAGACCCTTGTTTTGTTTTCTCAACAATCTGCTTTATCAGTTGCTTCTCCATTTCACTCTCAAAGTCACTGCTTTCTTCATCTTGTTCTTCCAAACCAATAAAATCTAGCAGCTCCTGCTCCTGAACCTTGTAATCATCCTGATGATGGTGGCTCCAAGGCGAGGTGGAAGATAAATCTTCATGGTGAAGCTCGCTCTCTTGCATCTCCTCCAGTGGTGACTCATCCTCTTCAGAGTCATCGTTTATGTTCATCAACTCATCGTAAGATTCATTGAACGCATCAAGTGCTTCACCTGTTAAGTTCATAACCAGTGGTTGCATCCCAGTAAGGTTAGTCTTGGTTTGTTCTATACCAATCGAGTCACTCTTATATGTCATCACTTCACGGGCTTCCCATACTCTGGACCATGAACTCTTCTTGCTTTCTGATTCCATGACCAGCTGATCCACCTTCCTCTGGCTCTCTTGGAGTGCAGTCTCCAGCTCTGTAATCCGTTTCTCAAGACGTGAGTTGATAACTTTATGCAACCGCAAGCTCAACTCCCGAGGTGAGACAGCATAGTTTCCTGACTCTGGTGTGGAGTTACCACTTGGATCTTGGTTGGACTCACGCTTTCCTCTAACCCGGTCAGCTATCAGTTCACCTTGTGCAAATTCTACCTCCAAATCCGGCTCCATCTGAAAGAAGAAAAATGAAACAGAACAAAACTTTTAACATCTTGTTTGAGTTTTGGTGTTCAAGCAAAGAGTATATAGTTAACAAACCTCAATGTTGGAGATGTTCATGTTAATTTCTAGCCTTTCAAGTTCAGCTTCAAGCTCAGCTTCAATATTACTTATAGACTCTGAATTCTCAGCTGCCCTTTCCTTCACAATCAACGAGTCTTTCATCTCAAGCTCATCTTCTAAGCCATGTCTGACTTTGCTCACTTCGGCTTGCCTTGCCATGAACGATGCCATTATGCCAATCGAGATCCCTATTTGTAGCAGCACCGTTGC
>NW_026618008.1:0-14272 GCF_000801105.2 Raphanus sativus
GTGACGTAAAGGATCTATCACTAATCATCATCACTTGCTAAATAAAAAGAAAAAGAGTTGTAAAAAAGAGAAAAGAGTACAAAGAGATCCAACAAGTGTTTTAGTTGTTCGGCTAGTATAAGAAGTAACCAACGACTGAGATGAAAAGAGTTTTAAATCAACGGTTTAGATTTACCAAAGATCTTATTACCTTCAAAGTGGGACCGGACCCACCAATCACACACAGAAACAAAATCCTTTAGCGCAAGATATTTTTTTTTGGTGGAGGCTGCTTCCTTCTCCTCAAAGAAGAAAAAGACCTAGAAGAACACCTTTGAATCAGTTGAAGTCGTTGTCTGTCTTTCTAATATCCGTAGGTTCGAGCAGTCTCTTACAAACCCTAGAAGCGAAGAAACTCTGGTGATAGGGTTTGTCTATCTATCTCTCTGTTGGCGATGACTAATAATAGTCGAATTCAAGTGAGTGCTGTGTTCTCTTCTTGTCTGATTTGGATTCTTTGGTTTATTTCTCGAATCTATTTAAGCTCTAATTAAGTTCAGTTTAGCCATGTATTGAATTCAATCTCGGTCACAATTCAACGATTGGGCTTCTTCACTTATATAATAATAATATAATATTATGAGTATTACTCAAGTTCAGTCTTCTCAATTGCAAGAGTTTAACTCACTCGTATAATCATTTTAAGTGTTTCTTTTTTCTTTTTCTTGGTCGTGGATTGTATTTGCTGTGAATGGTTTCACTATTGAAAATCTATATGCTATGAGGCTGTGTGGTGGTGCTTTTAAGTAACTCGAATTCCATATGTGACAACACCAGATACTCTCCATTTGTTTCAGCAGATTATTTGATAGTTTGCAAGACTTGGGTGGGCGTTAAAATAAAATATGAGTGGTTCGGGAAGGAAACATGTTTCTAAATGGGACCACTCTAAGGAAGACACACATCACCCTGGTAGCATAGATGAAAACTCAGCTTCTCATTACCGTGACAAGGATCCTCCCCATCATGTCCTGTTCAACGCAGACAGCAATGCAAGTAGGAGGTCTGAGGAAGATCACCAGCACTCTCGCCAAGATAGGGCTAGAAGCAGAGTTTCACAGAACAACGATAACAGTTACTATCCTAAGCAAGATGAAACTAGGCAGCATTTTTCCCATAGGTTAGTGTTTGACTTGTTACAGCAAGTAGATATTCTTATTTATTTGTTCTTCACTTCTTACTTTTTTTTATTCTTCAGGAGTGATAGTAGAAGTTATAGCAGAAGTAGAAGCCGTAGCAGAAGCCCTGTCTGTAGAGCAAGGCGAGATCATCACGCAGGATCTTATGACAGACACAAGACCAGAACACGAGATGAATTTAACAAGAGAGGCGGTGACCCTAGGGAGACGAGATATCATCACTCGAATGATTTCAGAGGTGCAAGGTCTTCAGACTATGATGATGAAGATACTGAGGGACGTTATAGAAGGGAGCATTTACAACATGATGGCGTTTCAGATCCGAGGCTGAGAAGACAAAGAAGCGAGCTGACAGCAGGAGAGAAAGAAAAACAACGAAGGGGTTATGATGGTGATGGTGAGGGACGGTTCCGCAGGAGCTGGGAGATACCTTGCAAGTTTTTCGCAGCGGGGAACTGTCGTAACGGTCAGCATTGCAGGTTTTCTCACCATGGTGGTGCTGATAGAAACCAAAACAACTTTTATAGACAGGACAACAACAACTATCATAAAATATGGAATGGTGATGAAAGATCGAGTAAAGGAGCTTCTGAAGCTAAAGGGAACGGTGGTAGTAGCTGGATTGGTGATATGGAGATGTCTCCAGATTGGAACTACGGTGCTCATAGTTTGAAAAAACGTATCAATGAAGAAGAGTCTGGTCAGAGTTCAAAGTCTCGAGTTGATGATCAGAGGAGCAGTGATATGCATTCATATGGTGACAACAAACCCATGGTTGAGAAACTTAGACCGGATTTTCATCAGAACTACAACAATGTGGGAAACACCGCTCCACTTCAAGCATATAATCATAATCATCCTGCTGCTGCTGCTGCTGCTGCTGCTGCTACAGATTTCTCGGTAGGCTTGAACTTAAGCCATCCTGAGAGTGTAAAAGCTTATCAAGATAACCATCATTCAGTGGTGGAGAAAGCTGTTCCGGTCCAGAGTGGTCATGTCACCAGGGAACAAATAGATCAGATTAGCAAGATCTCAGCTACTATAGCTCACTTTCTTGCTAATGGTGGACAGCCCATTCCACAGCTTACACAAACATTGCAAATGCCCTTGCTTTCACAACCTTCCATGGCTACTCAAATTAACTCTGTGAGTAACAAAGGACTTGGGGTGAGCACTGATGCTGATGGAGCCCCACCAGTTACTGATGCATCACAAGTAAGCAACGTTGATGGGGTTCAGGAACTACCGGTGGCTCCTGAGGAAAACAGAGACACAAAGACCACCAATGAAGAAGCTAGTAAACAAGAAGAGTGTAAGAAAACTGGAGAAGATGGAGATGAAGATGATGATGAGAGCAGCGGTGAAGAAGAAGACAAGAAAGAGATGAAAGACCCGAAAGGAATGAGGACGTTTAAGTTTGCGCTTGTTGAGATTGTTAAGGAGCTTCTGAAACCAGCTTGGAAAGAAGGTAAGATGAAGAAAGATGGTTACAAGAACATAGTGAAGAAAGTTGTTGAGAAAGTGACTGGTTCTATGCAAAGTGGAAACGTTCCTACAACACAAGAGAAGATTGACCATTATCTATCCGCTTCCAAACCAAAGCTTACAAAGCTCGTTCAGGTTCCTTCTTTACATCTTCTTTTGCTTTCGGAAACTTAATCAACTTCAAATGCTCTTCCTAACCGTTGGTTTTGTTTCTATCTTTATTTTCAGGCATATATTAGTAAAGTCAAGAAGACATAAATTCGATAAATGTATTCTTAGAACCTGCTTAGTCTTTTTTAAGAAAGATGAGAAGATGAGGTGGGGCTCTCTGTTGTTGTCACCGTCTTTAGTCTTTAAGTTCTGTAGATGTATATAGAGATTTTCCCCCTAACTTTCCTCTCTCTTTTCCAACATGGTGATATGGTCACATAGACCAAGATTGTGTTCTGTCCTTTTATAGAAATTTAGACCAGATATTCAGTGATCCTCATCTCTTTGTCTCAGTGTTGATTTGGCTTTGAGCACCTTTCGTTCATGTTTTAATCAACAAAACTACCATAGTTGAAATAAACACATTTTCCCAAATGTAAATCAATCAAATTAAATGACTCAAGTACCCATAGTTGAATGAAACACGTTACCATTGTTGGTTCATGTTCCTCGCTTCCTTCAGAACTTAAATGGTCTTTCTTTCATAGATATAGCTAATAAGATATATCCACAATACTCTACAAATAATCTCACTGATTCACTCATCCTCATTTTTAAAGAATCTAAAGTTAAGAAGAAGCAGCAGGTAAAGCCAATGCATTGTAATGATTGATGACCGCTGATGAAATCGGTGAATCGGTGATGTTGGAGGCTCCTAAGATTATGTTTCATACTAGTGCTGGTATGTTTATGTTTCTAAGATATTTTTTCCCATCTTTTGAAGGTAAATACTGACAAGGCCATATGACAAGAGTAGGCGCAATGGTTAATTAAGATACTCAAGGACAAATCTCATTATCAAGCTACCAATTTTGCTGACATGGGTATTGCTTTGCTTTTGAAAGTGGTACAAACATGGCCACGTGCCACCTTGAGATGATGTTTCCTGGTACAGGTCTGATCTTTTTAATCAATTAGTCAAAGAGAACGGTTTACTATATACATATTTAGCTTTAGATGGCAACAATATAGCTAAAAATTGGTTGGCTCATACAACAATCTAAAATGAGATATTGTATTAGTTTACTTGGATAATATTTTTTCTTGATTTTTCTTGCAGGCCATAAAACATTTTACCTTTTTGTTAGCCACTCTATTTTTCTGTCAATTGTTGGATATTAGCTCTTATACTTGTTTTTGAATATGCAATTACTGATTTTCTCAGGATGCTCGTTTTGCATCCTGATGGAGCAAAAGTATACTTATTAAGCATGTTGAAAACAACAATGGTAATCATTTCATGTGAACATGTAATAAAAGTATCAGCGAATGTTCTTTTAATAAGTGTTGGTGTGCTGGTGAATCTATCAAGAATCGATCATTCATTTCACTAAATATATAATATAAAGAAATATTATATTGATTTACAAAATACTTATTTTGTACATTCACATATATCATATCTTTATATAATAAAATCCAAACAAAAATGAAATCCAAAAATTATAAATGCTTTAATATATTTTAATAACTTTATCAAAAGAGATGCTGATGAGATTCTTAGTAGCTCAATGAGAGTTTATCTCGATTAGTTTACCTGTTAGATCTCTAGATCACTAAATGTTGTTTTACTAATTCAACTTTGTTTTTATCATATTGGTCACAGTTCTAAGTCAATAACTTGAGAATTTGTTTTCTTCGTGGATGCTGAAAACTGACTGTTTCCGAAAAATCACATACGGATCAAGAAATTTGTTAAGCGGATTAATAATGCATTGAAACAGAAGAATGAACATAATGAGCTTACTCCACGACACATGTATAGTGGTGGACATTGTAATCTTCTTATTAATGAAGATCGACACTATCTCGAATAAAATCATTTTATCTCCGTTGACACTGAGTGGAGAAACAAACAGTTTTTACAATATATATTTTTGATACAAGTACCATATTTTTTATTTAACATAATTAGTTAGTCCAACTAACATAATTAATTAGTCTCAATGTTTTATTATAAATGATTAATTTTAATTTTGACTTAAGGACATGAGGAGGTTTTCTAGAGTTTTACGATTTAGATTGATTTCGGATAATTACAGCTGGTTGATAGAAATAAATCATATATTCATAGCAGCTTTTGCAGTGGCGAAACTATGTATATTTGAGAGGGTTCAGCTTTTCCAACAGATCATTACATGATCACCCAACAAAGACGTTGGGCCTTCTCCTGAAGCCCACATCTCAAACTTCAGCTGCAAGACAAAGATCAACAGTAATAAACTCAGTCAATGAAAAAAGTAGAACGACAAAACGTACGGTTTTCTCACCTTACACAATGCAGCCCAGCAACAGATATAAAGCCCTTGTTTATCAGGATTGCTAGCTGTCAGAGACACCTGTCAGAAGTCTAGATTGTTCTCTAACGTTTGTATAAATATGGCAGAGAAACATTGTAAACGTTAAGCTATTTTCATGAATAAGATTCATTAATATCTTCAGTAAACACATCTCTGTAAACCTTCTAGCTTTGACCTACACTGACCCTGTGATTTTTTATTAATTTTTTTGTTCATTTTTTTTGTCAACAATTTTTTTCTTCATCTATATTAAGTAATTGTGGTATAATTTGATTGAAGTTTTATTTATGTTGACCCTTTTGTCTCGATGTGAAACTTTACTTTTGACCCCATTGTTATTTTTTATCTTGTTATGGTCTTTGTTTTCCTTTTAATTTGCTTATTTTGTTTTTAATCATTTCTTAGCTTTTAAAATCTTTTTGATTATTTTTTCTCTTATGTACTATATATATAGTATATATGTATATTATAATATTATAATATATGTTATATAAATAAAGCATTTGAGAATCAAAAGTAATACACATATCCTATTCACTCACTAATATTAAACAATATAAAATACTCATATATTTTGTTCAAAATTAAATATTTCTAATATTTTAGTTAAAAATTGTAACTCATAGATTCATAACAATACTAATATTATTTTGTTTTACTTTTTAAATTATATTTAGTAATAATTTTAAAATATAATTGTTTTAATATTGTTACATAATTACTTCAATAAAATGACCCATGTAAAGAATAATCTTAGCTTCGCCACTGAGCTCAGTCATCTGGTTTGTCTGCGCATAGAGCTTTTTTCAACTGCAGGTTAGTTCACTCCTGTAAACATTTTATTTAGTTTCTACTGCCTAATACATGCATAATGTAACCTGTGTTTCTTTTGAGACTGCAAGAAACTGTCTGTGCATTGCATGCGCTTATATTGACCCAAATGCTGAATTAACATTAATACTCCACCTTTGACCCAAAGGCTTTGAACAGACATTTCTCTCGACCAAACCAGCTACTCGGGCAAATGGGGATTCCTCCCATAGACTGGCAACTTTAATCTCTTAAACCGCAGTCTTGAAACCAAGACGAAGCGTGAGTGTTCTTGGGAAGCCAACCACCTTTTGAAGTCCCTTCTGGTGAGCAGAACTTGAAGCTTTAACCGTTATAATGCTTCTCCTGTGTGAATTATTATCTTATCACAGAATCCAAGACTGTTATAGGTGTATCCGGGTATATCCAAGTAGTGGGGGAGACCGTTTAATTGTGTGCTCTATGAAGAATGGTGTGTATTCTTGAGCTTGGTTTCAGTTGGGCTATCGGCTTAATTCCTTGTCCAACGGTTGTCTGTTCCGGAAACGGTGTGCCATTCCGGTCCCATTGCTCTATATGGGCCTTGGTTAAAGGAGTGTAAACGTTTCCGGTTAGGTGGGTTGGAAACATATCAATCTTCAGCTTGCTTTTCCGAACGACGGCCTCGTCGGCTGCGGACTCCTTCTCCTGCTGCCGGTAAGGTGATGTTGGATAAGCTTGCGAATCCAATATCGCGATTCCCTTGCGGTTGTTTTGAATCTTTTGATGTGTGGAGTGGATGGTTTAGAAGTTGTGGACGCTGTGTGTTTCAAGGTTTGAGGTCACCTTTTTTCTAGTGTGCTCTTGGCAACTAGGTCCCCATTCCGCTCTTGTTTTTCCTAGGGTCCTTCACTGTTTGTTGGTGCTCAGCCTAGAATTTTGTTTTCTGTTGTTCTTGTTTAAGTAATTTCTGTTGTTCTTGTTTAAGTAATTTCTGTTGTTAGATACTCTGTTTAGGTTTTATTATTGCACTCTGCTACTAATATGTCTGTGTCTTCGGTACAAAAATTGAAAATCTTGATAATATATAATACTTTTACCAAAAAGGGTGTATTATATTAGCGTGCCACTTGTAGAATTTCGTCGTTGCTACAAAGTATGTACAAGTTAAAAAGTGTAGATGGTTGATTTTGTTAAAAGTAGGGTAAAAGTATACAGAAGCTAGCGAGAAACATTAAGATGTTGAGGTGCATATAAAAACTACAGTTGAAATCATCAATGATTGCACTGCTTTAAAGATTTTTATGCAACCCCTCGGATACTGTTTGGCAAGCAAAAAAAATTACTATATTCTATGAATATGATTTTTCACAAACGAGATACAAACTTTGCTCATCTCCGTTACATGTATGTATGATTAGTGTCTCTGAATGAGCAAAACACAGTATACTGTATACAGAGAGTTCAGAGTTGGTATCTGAGAAAATTAATGTTATGCATAGAGATTGCAAAACACTGTGTTTTTTTTTTGTTAACTACCTTAATATTTTTAATAGCGTTTGAGTTTTACAATATCAATAATCATTTCATGTTAAAGTTTTCTACTGGAAGAATAAATTTTTGATAAGACACATCGTAAAGCATTATGGATTTATAAAATTTTGCACATATTCATTTTACCGAGATATATTTTTCCACAATAACGTTGGGTAAAATTATTTGAAACTTTAATTTGGGGTCGGAATTGAAACATTACTACTTATCAGGGGGGCGGAATTAAGATTATTTATCCTTTTAATTTAAAGAAAAAAGATTTATTAAAAAAAAAAAAAACAAGTCCAAGACTCAAAGGTTATAAGTTGCAACAGTCGTCAAACCCTAAACCTTTGTCCTTTTTTCTTTCTCTCCGCCGCGGTATCACTCTTTCACTATTGTCGCAACATTCAAGTAGCTTCCTTTCTTCATGTAAGTTTATTTACTGCTTAGTCTTCCAGTAGCAGTTCCTTTCCGAAGCTCTGTTATCGATCAGAGAAAATCATACTACTGCTGATTTCGTAAAACCTAATTTTGTTTTCTGTTGTATTGTGTAATACACGAGCTCTTACAAACTTTGCGCATCTTAGTTAGTTTGGTCTATAAATTTACAATTTTTGGATGCGAGAATCGAAATTGACGGTTTTTAGAGTCTAATAATGATTACGACACATGACCTGTTTTACGGACATCCGTTTGTTGTTGAAACATTGGTTTCAGTGGCCTTGTATTGTTGTCTGTCTAGAAGTGACCCTCTTTCACAGATTGTTGATATATATATATATGTAATTTTGCTGCAGAGAGTTGACTGATTAGGATTTAGAGCTCAGACATGGCTGATTTGGAGAAGAACTCCGGTGGAGAGCTGAAGAAGAGGATGAGAAAGCGTAACCGTGGTAAGAAGAACGAGATTCAAAAGGCGGAAGTAGAAGAAGAAACCCACAACGTAGAGGAAAACGCAGATGAAATCAAAGAGAAGAAAGTGAAGAAGCTGCAGGGGAGAGGCAAAGCCGAAGACAAGGAAGAAGAAGAAGAAGAAGAAGAAGAAGAAGAAGAGAAGATGGTGGTTGTGGCGAAAGGGATAATGACTAACGAGACTTTTGAATCCCTTGACCTGTCTGAGCAGACTTTCGAAGCTATCAAGGCCATGGACTTCAAGCACATGACTCAAGTACGTTAAATCTTTAACCTTTTTGTTCATGTTTAAATCAGATTTGCTAAGCACTCTCTTGTGTACATGTTTATAAGTCTCTTGATCATTTTGCTATCATTTTAGATTCAAGCTGGATCGATTCCTCCACTTCTGGAGGGCAAAGATGTTCTTGGTGCTGCCAGGACGGGTTCTGGTAAAACCCTTGCTTTCCTCATACCGGCTGTTGAATTGCTCTTTAAAGAGCGTTTCTCTCCTCGCAACGGGACTGGTGTCATCGTTATTTGCCCCACAAGAGAGCTTGCTATTCAGGTAAACTCCCTTCTTTATCTACCATACTATCACTTTGAGTAGATGAAGGTAGAACAATTCTTTGAGGTTCTCATCTTTCATGTAGATTTACTCAATTGTAATTGTAAAGTGTGAATGTTGTTGTACCTTTCTGCGATCTCCCACCCCCAATTTCTCACCGTACTAGTTTTTGATATCTCAGACTAAAAATGTGGCGGAGGAGCTAGTGAAGCATCATTCTCTGACTGTCAGCATGGTTATTGGCGGAAATAACAGAAGGTCGGAAGCACAACGTATTGCGAATGGTTCAAATCTGCTGATAGCAACTCCTGGGCGTCTTCTTGACCATCTTCAACATACCAAGGGCTTCATCTTTAAACACCTAAAGGTACTGTCCCTTTTCATTGTTCCAATTTGGCGCATCTTCTTGTCTTGTTTTTGACAAGTAGATGAATTGTACTCAGCAGCTTATGTTGTATTCATTCTGACGCCTAGAGAGGGAAAACTACTGAATGTTTGGCTTATAATAATTAGCCTAGGTTGTACTCATACTATTAGTTGAAATGTGATTGGTCCTATTTTAAGCTGTGTATATGATTCTAATGGATATCTGTCTTTATATATGTTCCTCTAAATTGCGTTGCAGTGGCTTGTGATTGATGAAGCTGATAGGATACTGGAAGAAAATTTTGAGGAAGACATGAATAAGATTCTAAAAATTCTACCAAAGGTAAGTTATCTCTCTCTCTTACTTAAAAGGTTAATCCAGTGAGAAAACTAAATAAAAATTCAAATATTTCTGCTGATTTTTTTTTGTTTAAAGTTTAGCATTACTTATGGTTTGGAGTTTGTGCTGATTAAAGTTTTTACCATGTTTCTGCAGACTAGGCAAACGGCACTATTCTCTGCCACCCAGACTTCAAAGGTATTTGCCTGTTAAGCCTCGGTAGTGTCGTTATTAGTACTTAATATTTTTTGTACTCTTTTTTGAATCGTTGCAGGTTCAAGATCTTGCTCGGGTGTCATTGACGTCTCCCGTTCTTGTTGATGTCGATGATGGTAGACGCAAGGTATATCAATCACAAGAAACACAACTCTGGTGATTAAAAAAATTTAAGGACCACCATGCCTTTTGAGATTTTTTACTTAAATAAGTTTTCTGAAACTGTTAGGTGACGAACGAAGGATTGGAGCAAGGCTACTGCGTTGTTCCGAGCGAAAAGAGACTTCTCCTTCTAATTTCCTTTTTGAAGAAGAACCTGAATAAGAAAATAATGGTCTTCTTCTCGACGTGCAAGTCGGTGCAGTTCCACGCCGAAATCATGAAGCTTATCAACGTGGACAGCTGTGACATCCATGGAGGACTGGATCAGAACCGAAGAACTAAAACCTTTTTCGACTTTATGAAAGCAGAAAAAGGTATTCTGTTGTGTACTGATGTTGCTGCTCGTGGTCTCGACATTCCTGCCGTGGTACGTATTTGATTATTACGCGTTTATATACTCAACAAGTCAATAGTATACTAAAATCATATTGTGGTTGAATCTTGTTATATGTAGGACTGGATTATACAATATGATCCTCCAGACAAGCCAACGGTAGGAGATATACTTAGCTCCTCTGCTTTTCTACATCCCTTTATGTTAGATTGCTGATGGTTGAATGTTGATGTTGTTTTCAGGAATATATTCACAGGGTTGGTCGAACAGCCCGGGGAGAAGGAGCAAAGGGAAAGGCATTGCTTGTCTTGATCCCTGAAGAGCTTCAGTTTATTCGATACCTTAAGGTATGGGATGGGTTTTTTTAGAATCTTCTTATGGTTAAAAACCTACTTGTTTTTAACTGATTTGTACTTAAACCCGCAGGCTGCAAAAGTACCTGTAAAGGAGCTTGAGTTCAATGAGAAGAAGCTTTTGAATGTTAGATCTGCTCTGGTAATTGTTCTGATTCAGTCTTTTTTTTTTTGTTGGTGAATGACTTTTGCATTTCTAAGAACATTGTTTATTGTTCTTTTCCTGCAGGAGAAGTATGTTGCCAAGGACTATAACCTGAACAAGATAGCCAAGGAAGCCTACAGAGCTTATATCGCAGCATACAATTCACATTCTCTGAAAGACATCTTTAACGTTCACCGGCTTGATCTTCAGGTATTGTTACACAAATAATACTATTGTTCTTGCAAGGTTAGGAGAGAAGCTGGTTATCAAATTTTTGTCTTGGGATGATGTCACAGGCGGTTGCTCTATCGTTCTGCTTCTCATCGCCGCCAAAAGTGCATCTGAACATAGAAAGCGGAGCTGGGAAGGTGAGGAAGGCGAGGAATCAGCAAGGTCGCAATGGCTTCTCTCCTTACACTCCCTATGGCAAAGGCAAGTCCACTCCCAAAGCGGCATGAAGTGTCTTGTGACCAAATTAAAGATTATTTCCTTCTCGTTGGATCAAAAAGTGTTTTATGAATCACCACCAAGTTTTGCCTCAACAGTACTGTGTGGTTTTTTAGTTTGGATGTTATGTTTCTTTCAATACTTCAGATCTCTCTGTTTTGTTATAAGAATGGTTTAATCAACTAATGGCAGCTTTCTATAGAGATTATTTGGTTATGAAATACTACCTCCCTTTCATAATGATTCATCTTTTTTGTAAAAAGAAAATTGTTTCTAAAATATCTATATTTTACATTTTCAATGTACATAATAATCTGACAAATTGTTAACTTTAAAAAAAATATTTATATTTAATAAATTTTAATTGGTTAAAAATCATAAAAAATAAGTAAACACAGAAAATAATGCATTTGTTGTCAAAATTTTAAATGTTTTTTTAATAAGTATGAAAACTGCATATTAAAAAACTGTAGAAAAACCACATAAGTAGTAAAAATTATACCACAAGGAAAGTGAAAGCATGTTGATTGAAACCTGGACCGGTCCGGTCATTGTAGTTATTTGGAATAATCATTGCTTGAGAACTTGAGGAGAACAAATTGAGATGTTCAGAAAAAAAAAGAGAAAAAATTGCTAAACCGGAACTAAAATCTGCCCTAATGCCAAACCAAAACCGAAACAATAAGAACCACAAAGCAGGAACTAGTGAACTTGACAGCGGTTTTTAACGCACTGCTCTTCTTGTGAGTTGAACCCGGGAGAGAAGAAGGTGAGGAAGGAGGAGGAGAATCTGGCGAAGACTCGGTCTCCATGACTTTAATGATCATCTTCTGACCCTTTTCACAGTGGCCCGAGACACCGCTGATGAAGTAAAACAAACCAGGACGGTCTAGTTTGAAGACGGTGTCTTGGTTGTTGGAATAGAGTTGCGGTTTAGTGGCCTTGCATTGCTTGTACTCGTCTTCTGACACCACCAACACTGAGTCTTTCTTGTATTTGAAACCTTCACCAAAACAAAAAACCCTCACAAAAAGTTAACATATATGTAAAGTAAAGATGATAAAAAGTAAGAATAAAAAAAATACTTACGGATAGTGTCGCCGACTTTAAACCGGTTGTGAGAAGCCCATTGGTTAAACATATCCCCGTGAGACTTGTTAGAGTTTGGTACGACCCAACCATCTTCTCCTCCAACTTCAAGTTCAGTACTTGAAACACATGAAAACATATAAAATGAAACAAGAACAGTAACAAGAGTGATCTTCTCAGATGGACTCATTTGTTGTTCTTGGAAATCAAAGTTACGGGGGCTGATTTTTGTTCTAGGGTTCTCTCTGTGTGCTCTTATGGCTTGTGAATGCTTTGAGGCTTTGGAGTTTAAAAAGAGTGAAACCATCGAGGTCTGTTAGTCTTGTCCACTTCTTGAGGGATAATTAATGTATTTTGACTTCGTATTTTACTCTCTTTTTCAAAACATTTGTGAAAACATTATGACTTGGAAATTGTTGAGGAATATCCGATTTTTCGGGTTCTGAACTACAAAACTTAAAATTGTGTGTGTTTCCAAAAAGAATTCTTACGATCAATTTAATATTGAGCACCTATGCATGGTTTGCTCTCGGATATATAACTACATCTATTAAAAAAATACTATAGATTAATCTATATATCAAATGTTATTTTACAAAAAAAAAAGAAATAATTTATTTGTTGAAACTAGATTATCATAAACTTATTTAAATTATAATTTCGTATTGTAGCGGAATCTATGAAAATCTAAAAATAAACGTGTGCGTAAAAGCAAGTTCTCGTTGACAAAAAAAGAAAAAAAAAGTTCTCGTTGACCATTTTTAAAATGTTCAAAACAGGGTTGTAATTTTAATTTCGTAAAGTTTTCGTAGATAATATTGAATTTACAAATAATATAGGCCCTTTGTACCAAAACGTTCTAATTACCTTCTCCACTTTGATCCCTTTAGGGTTTAAGACGTTAAACCCAGAAACCAAACATCCGAGCTCAAAAATGGCGAACTCAATGGCTACGCTTTCCAGAAGACTCTACCGATCTCTCCTATCCAACCCCAACCCCAGATTCTCCCAATCTCCCAGATCCTTCTGCACCAACATCGACGAGTCATCATCCTCCTCCTCCATCTCAGACACCGAATCGCCCCACGAACCCAACGCTTCTCCAGATCCGAGCCATCGATTCTCCAGAGGAGAAGATCGCGTGATGGAGGAGCGTCCTCTCGAGAACGGCCTCGACGCCGGCATTTTCAAGGCGATTTTGGTGGGGCAAGTGGGGCAGCTTCCTCTTCAGAAGAAGCTCAAGAGTGGGAGAACGGTTACTCTCTTCTCTGTCGGAACAGGTGGGATCAGGAATAACCGGAGACCGTTGGTTAATGAGGACCCCAGAGAGTATGCGAATCGTTCCGCTGTGCAGTGGCACCGTGTCTCTGTTTACCCTGAACGCTTGGCTGATCTTGTCTTAAAGAACGTTGAACCCGGGTTAGTTATCTCTTCTGATGAGGTTATGTGATGGTGTTTTTGATTTTCTGAGATTTATGTCAGAAAGAATCTTGTCTGAATTGGTAAAAAAGGAGAAACATTAAAGCGAGTTTTAGTTGCTAGAATCAAAATGTTAAGCTTGCTTTTCATGTTTGTGTTCTTATAATACAACAGCACCATTGTATACTTGGAGGGTAATCTGGAGACGAAGATTTTCACTGATCCGGTCACTGGTTTGGTTCGACGCATTAGAGAGGTGGCTATTCGTAGAAACGGTATTGATTTTGTTCGCTCAGATGTAGCATTGTACATATCTTTCATTGGGGGAAAATATTAGACCTTGATCTCTGTTTTTTTCTTTATGTAGGCCGAGTTGTGTTTTTAGGAAAAACTGGTGATATGCAGCAGCCAAGTTCTTCTGAGCTTAGAGGCGTTGGCTATTAT
>NW_026618009.1:0-14267 GCF_000801105.2 Raphanus sativus
TCCCATGGTTCCTGTTGAATTTTAAAACACAAACCCAGTAAAAGAGATCATAGAAACAAAAAAATAACAGAAAACACAAAAAACTGAGACAGATTCAAAACTTTTATGAAGAAACCCTAATTCTTTTCTCAACAATTTCGAAATCTTAAACAGATTATTTAGAAACTTTAACACTTATTCTAGGTAGATCTGACACAATAAACATGATTCTAACAAGATCTAGACTTTAGAACAGATCTGAGAACAGAAATATGAAAAGTCTAAAAGTTGCAGAACTGGAAAAACACAACCTTTTGATGGAGATCTGCTCTGATACCACTTGATATGGATCCTAGGTGTGAGGATCACGTCCCCTGACTACTCTCCAACGGATTGTGATGATGAAACTGTTGAGATGAAGCAAATAAGCTACAACTAGAGTGTTTGCATAAGAGGGAATCAGGCGCATGAGAAAGAAGCAAAGGGAGAGTTAACTTGAGAAGCAAGTCTGTCCGTACAACCTAAGACCTAAACGTGGAGTGCAAGACAAGGAAGTGAGGCAGGTTGAAGTATAAACTCACCTTGACACTTACCTTGACGAGAATGAGGCAAGGAGACGTTGGAGGAGCAGATCACATGTGTGGTGAAGCTTCAAAGTCAAATGGACCGTTAGGACAGGTCGCTTTCCATGAGCAGACTGCGCAAGACAGTCTTGGACTCACCTCAGCTTTGTTTAATCTTTCTCTAGATATTTGTTGTCACAATATTATTATATTCCTCCTGATTCACCTATTTATGTAACACTCTTATGATCTAAATCAATACACAAGAATTATTTCTCTAAGTCTCTCTCTCTTTACTCGTCACTCTCTCACTCTTTCTCACAATGTTCTTCATTTAATCATACTTTGATTCTCATAATCTCTCATGGTATCAGAGCACTAAGCTCTTGAGACCTAATCATTCCACATCTCTCTTTCAAAATTTCTCTATTCCGCAAACACTCTGATTTTTCTTTCTATTTTAGGTAAAGTTCATCTTGTTCTTGAGGTGTTCTTCCTGTTTCGATTCCAGAATTTGCCAAAAATAGCAAAGTTCTTATTTACCACAAAACTCTCTGTTCTTGATGGATTCCTCTGGTTCTTCTCATGAAAACTCAAGAATGATATCCATTCCAGTTACCCTCAAAGGAGGGAACTACCTACACTGGGCGCGGCTAACCAAGACAGCTCTTGGAGGCAGAGGTCTCTGGGGAGTTGTTGAAGAAGGGCGTGACATCAAGGAGAAGCCCATCCTAGGAGAGGATGGCAAAGAAGTAGCAAAAGCTGATGCTGGTGACAAGAAGCGAGTTCAAGAGGATCTCCTGGTCTTGTCTATCCTCCAGAACAGCCTTGAAGCAACAATCTTAGAAGCATATGACTACTGTGAGACTTCTAAAGATCTGTGGGACACACTCAAGAAGGTGTTTGGCAATGTCTCCAACATCAACCGTGTGTATGAAGTCAAGAGGGCTATCAACAACTTGTGTCAAGAGGATACTGAGTTTGATAAGCATTTTGGAAGTTCAGATCCCTTTGGGCAGAGCTGGAGATGTTGAGACCAGCAACCTTGGACCCGGATGTGCTGAATGAAAGAAGAGAACAAGACAAAGTCTTTGCTTTGCTGTTTACTCTCAACCCCGGCTACAATGACCTGATTAAGCACATCCTGAGGGGAGTGAGTCTCCCATCTCTTGATGAAGTGTGTGCTCAGATTCAAAAGGAGAAGGGCTCCGTGGGTCTCTTTGGAGGAAAGGGAGCACTGATCATTGCAAACCAAGCCAAAGAAGAAGAAGACATGGGCGTGGCAAACAAGGGCACTTATAAACCAGAAGAGAAGAAAGTGTGGGTGTGTGATCACTGTAAGAAGAAGGGCCATGGCAAGGATAAATGCTGGATCCTCCACCCACACCTCAAGCCTCAGAAGTTCAGGACTCCATATGCTGATGCTAGAGCTCACTTCTCTGGTGAGACTGGAGGGTCATCTACACCAAAGCAAGCAATGGCGCCTGGTGATGGAAAGGCCTTAACCTTCAGTGGAAGCTCAGCAATGGGGACTGCTCAGGATGAGACTATTAGGAGGTCAGACCTTCAGGCTCTCATCAAAGTCCTCAAGGACAACTCTGGTAACACACTCGGTACCTCCCTTAATGCATCATTACAATCCCCTATTGCTTGCATTACTTCAACCCATGAACCTAGTTGTGTTAAGCCCCTTGTAATTGACTCAGGAGCTTCTCATCACATGATTAGTGATTCTAGGTTGATTAGTAATGTTAAACCTGCTCTAGGAAATGTGATGATTGCTAATGGAGATAAGATACCAATTAAAGGTGTTGGAACCCTCAAACTGTTTGAAAAAGATACTAGTGCCTTTTATATGCCATCCTTTGCTTCAAACCTCTTATCTGTAAAAAGGGTCACTAATGATTTAAATTGTAATGTGATCTTTAGTCCTAATGAGGTTGTGTTTCAGGATATTGAGACTAGTAGGTTGCTTGGCAATGGTGTGAGCAAGGGAGACTTATACTTACTTGAAGACATCAAGCCGGCCTCTGATTTATCTACTGCTTTTTATTCAATTCCTGTTGACAATAATGTATTATGGCATGCTAGACTAGGTCATCCACACTCTAGGGCTCTGAACCTTTTATTGCCTAATGTTTCCTTTAAAAATGATGGCTGTGAAGCTGTATACTTGGCAAACATTGCAAGTCAGTATTCCCTCAGTCATCTACTATCTATGAAAATTGCTTTGATCTTATTCATTCTGATGTTTGGACTGCACCATGCACATCTAGGGAGAATCATAAGTATTTTGTCACTTTTATTGATCAAAAATCGAAATACACTTGGCTCACTATGATTCAAACCAAAGATAGGGTGCTAGATGCTTTCATAAATTTTCAAAACTACATAACTAATCAGTTCAATGTTAAGATCAAAGTATTCAGGTCAGATAATGGAGGAGAATACACAAGCAATGCATTCAAAAATCACCTTGCTAAACACGGAATCCTTCATCAAACAAGTTGCCCTTATACACCACAACAAAATGGTGTAGCTGAGAGGAAAAATAGACATTTGATGGAAGTGGCAAGGTGCATGATGTTCTACACCAATGTGCCCAAGAGATTCTGGAGTGATGCGGTCATGACAGCATGCTATCTCATTAATAGAACTCCAACAAGAGTTCTTGGTGATCTCACTCCTTATGAGGTATTGAACAACCGAAAACCCTCACTTGATCACTTGCGCATATTTGGTTGTTTGTGCTATGTTTTGCAGCCTAGTATGCAAAGAAACAAGCTTGAAGCCAGAAGCACCAAGGCTGTATTCATTGGCTACTCTCCTAACCAGAAAGGCTACAAATGCTATGATCCCCACATGAGAAGAGTTCATGTTTCAAGGGATGTCAAATTTGTGGAATCAAGAGGATTTTATGAGGGAGAAAAGTTGGGATGAGCTCAAGGATCTTTCTCAATCATCCTCTGATAGGGCAGATAATTTGAGACGGATAATGGAGTCTCTTGGCATCAATATGCCTCAGCCGAGTCAGAATCAAGCTGGTGGGTCTGAAAATGGAAGTACTGGAGCTGGGAATCAACCTCCAGTAGCTGTGATTGAAGAAGTTACTCCAGCAAGTGAGGAGTCCCATCCTAATCCTGAAGGGGGGAATCAAGAAGAAGCATCACCACACAGTGATCAGGTTCATGATCAGGATGGAAATGCAAATACACTACACCTTGAGGAGCAACAAGTTGAGGAACACATGGTAGAGAACCAGAATGTGGAAGAGGAGCAGGTAGCTCAACCAATGCTTAGGAGAAGCATAAGGGAGAGAAGACCAGCCTCAGACTGGATGAATACAAGAGTGTATTTCAACAATCAAGCAGTAGCCCATCCAACCCAAGGGGTGTGTTCTCTAGCTCAGTATCCAGTGGAGCATCAAGCCTTCATCACTGAATTGGATCAAGAATGGATTCCAAAGACATATGAAGAAGCTATGCAGGATGAGGAGTGGAGAGCATCTGTTGGAGATGAGATGGGAGCTATGGAAAAGAATGGAACATACTTTGAAAGTAAGCTTCCCAAAGGAAAGAAAGCAGTGACAAGCCGGCTTCTCTTCACAATCAAGTATGGAGCCAATGGAAAGCCAGAAAGGAGGAAGACAAGACTTGTAGCAAGAGGCTACACTCAGGTCTATGGAGAGGATTACTTGGATACCTTTGCACCAGTGGCAAAGCTTCACACGATCAGAGTAGTTCTCTCACTGGCAGTGAACCTAGAGTGGGATCTATGGCAGATGGATGTCAAGAATGCTTTCCTACAAGGTGAACTAGAAGATGAAGTCTATATGAGGCCACCTCCTGGTATGGAAGATCTTGTACAACCAGGAAATGTCCTCAGGCTAAGAAAAGCAATCTATGGGTTAAAGCAATCTCCAAGAGCCTGGTACCACAAGCTCAGCACAACACTCAATGGAAGAGGTTTAACAAGTCTGAAGCTGATCATACTCTCTTTACACTGACCACGGAACAAGGCATCATAGTCATCCTGATATATGTGGATGACATTATCATTACAGGTAGTAATAAAGAAGGTATCATCTTAACTAAGGCTTTTCTTAAATCCTCATTTGATATCAAAGACTTGGGTGAACTAAAGTACTTTCTAGGGATTGAGATATGCCGATCTAAAGAGGGGCTATTCTTAAACCAGAGAAAGTACACACTTGATATGTTGAGTGAGGCAGGTGATCTAGGTACAAAGAAAGCAAGGACCCCACTAGAGGATGGTTACAAAGTGCTGCGTAAGGGGGAGTTTGAAGATAAGCCATTTGGAGATGTCAAGAGATATAGAAGAATGGTTGGGAAACTCATCTACCTTACCATCACAAGACCAGACATATGTTTTGCTGTGAACCAAGTCAGCCAGCAGATGCAAGCACCAAAAGTTCATCATTGGGGCATGGTGGAGAGAATCCTAAGGTATCTAAGAGAAGCACCAGGGCAAGGAATCTGGATGGGATGCAACAGAAGCTCTGAGATAGTTGGATACTGTGATGCGGATTGGGCAGGAGATAGAGTTGATAGGAGATCAACCACTGGATACTGCACATTCATTGGAGGCAACTTGGTCACTTGGAAGAGCAAGAAACAAAAAGTGGTGTCCTGCTCAAGTGCTGAAGCTGAATATAGGGCCATGAGGAAGCTTACAAGCGAGTTGATCTGGATCAAGGGGCTGCTAAAAGACTTGGGGATTGAAGCTACAACTCCAATCACTATGCATTGTGACAACCAGGCGGCTATACACATTGCTAGCAACTCAGTGTTCCATGAAAGAACCAAACACATTGAGGTGGATTGCCATAAGGTGAGGCAAGCAGTTGAACAGAAGGTTATACTCCCATGCTACACCAGAAGTGAAGACCAGCTAGCTGACATCTTCACCAAAGCTGCAAGCTCTAAGGTCTGCGAGTTCATTCATTCAAAGCTTGGACTTGTGGATCTCTCATCTCAGTGATCCCCTTGTCATGAAGTGTTCTACTCTTTCCTTGATATGTTTTTGTCCCACTGGGTTTTGCATATCAAGGTTTTAATGAGGGAATGCTTCATGATCTTCCAAGCTTGACTTGTTCCATATGGTCAAGCTTGAGGGGGAGTGTTGAGATGAAGCAAATAAGCTACAACTAGAGTGTTTGCATAAGAGGGAATCAGGCGCATGAGAAAGAAGCAAAGGGAGAGTTAACTTGAGAAGCAAGTCTGTCCGTACAACCTAAGACCTAAACGTGGAGTGCAAGACAAGGAAGTGAGGCAGGTTGAAGTATAAACTCACCTTGACACTTACCTTGACGAGAATGAGGCAAAGGAGACGTTGGAGGAGCAGATCACATGTGTGGTGAAGCTTCAAAGTCAAATGGACCGTTAGGACAGGTCGCTTTCCATGAGCAGACTGCGCAAGACAGTCTTGGACTCACCTCAGCTTTGTTTAATCTTTCTCTAGATATTGTTGTCACAATATTATTATATTCCTCCTGATTCACCTATTTATGTAACACTCTTATGATCTAAATCAACACACAAGAATTATTTCTCTAAGTCTCTCTCTCTTTACTCGTCACTCTCTCACTCTTTCTTCTCACAATGTTCTTCATTAATCATACTTTGATTCTCATAATCTCTCAGAAACAAGATGTGGATTGAGTGATACTTCAAAGAGTTGCGGAATGACTCTTGGACTATCAAAGGTTTGCTTGCAAGGTAAGGATCAAGGATCCGAGTAAACTCTAGACAAGCTTGATCAAACAAGATTCAGAGAGAATTTTTTAATAGAAAGTGTTTGATGATTTTATTCATGATTTTCGTCCATAATATTAGGCAAGAAGTCTGTACATGCACAGCTTCTGGAAAACCACAAATACTTAAAACTAAGGCTCTCTTGAAAACATAAACAAAGACCAAGTTTTAAATCCGAAAATAGACTAGAAAAAAGAGAAATGGCGTGGTTTTCATCAAGAGGCTATTGTAATAAGTGTTGTGTCCAAGCCTCATTAAACCTTGTTTGGAAAACCCAATGGGACAAAACCAAACCAAGGAAAAGAGTGCAAAGTCACAACACCTCTCTTGATGAATGTCTTAGACGGCTTGAATCACATCCAGAGTAGTTGGATAAGCACACTTAGACTGCCCTGGATAGTGTATAAGAGTTTATGGAAAGCTTGATTGAATCTGGCTTGCTTGGATCTAGTCATTGGACCAACTGGTACTTCTAAGTCCTTGCCATTTGTTTCCTCAGGTTCAAGCTGCTCCATGGTTCTTTCTTCAACTTCCTTAAGCTCTGGTTCAAGCTGTTCCATATCTTTAGTTCCATTGCTTTGTCAAGATCACATCAGATATCTTCTTACTCACACAACTCCTATGAGATTTATTCAACTTCCTGGTTATTCTCCACTGATTAGTGGTTCCAAATAAAGCTTCTTAGATGTGGTTCATCCTGGTTTGATAAGAATCATGAAGATAATGGCATATGTCCGAACAGGCTAATCTGGAATCATCTGGATAGAAGGTGGGATATCTTCTTGCTCACAACACTTATGAGATTTATTCAACTTCCTGGTTATTCTCCACTGATTATTGGTTCCAAATAAAGCTTCTTAGATCGTGGTTCAACCTGGTTTGATAAGAATCATGAAGATATTGCCATATGTCCAAACAGCTAATCTGGAATCATCTGGATAGAAAGTGAGATATCTTCTTACTCACAACTCCTATGAGATTTATTTAACTTCCTGGTGATTCTCCACTGAATAGTGGTTCCAATTAAAGCTTCTTAGATCGTGGTTCATCCTGGTTTGATAAGAATCATGAAGATAATGGCATATGTCCGAACAGGCTAATCTGGAATCATCTAGATAGAAAGTGGGATATCTTCTTACTCACAACTCCTATGAGATTTATTCAACTTCCTGGTTATTATCCACTGATTAGTGGTTCCCAATCAAGCATCTTACATATTGGTTCATCCTGGTTTGATAAGAATCATGAAGATATTGCCATATGTCCGAACAGGCTAATCTGGAATCATTGGATAGAAAGTGGGATATCTTCTTACTCACAACTCCTATGAGATTTATTTAACTTCCTGGTTATTCTCCACTGATTAGTTGTTCCCAATCAAGCTTCTTAGATCGTGGTTCATCCTGGTTTGATAAGAATCATGAAGATAATGACATATGTCCGAACAGGCTAATCTGGAATCATCTGAGATAGAAAGTGAGATATCTTCTTACTCACAACTCCTATGAGATTTATTCAACTTCCTGGTTATTCTCCTCCACTGATTGGTGGTTCCAAATAAAGCTTCTTAGATCGTGGTTCATCCTGGTTTGATAAGAATCATGAGGATATTGCCATATGTCCGAAAAAGCTAATCTGGAATCACCTGGATAGAAAGTGGGATATCTTCTTACTCACAACTCCTATGAGATTTATTCAACTTCCTGGTTATTCTCCACTGATTATTGGTTCCAAATAAAGCTTCTTATATCGTGGTTCATCCTGGTTTGATAAGAATCATGAAGATAATGGCATATGTCCGAACAGGCTAATCTGGAATCATCTGGATAGAAGGTGGGATATCTTCTTGCTCACAACACTTATGAGATTTATTCAACTTCCTGGTTATTCTCCACTGATTAGTGGTTCCAAATAAAGCTTCTTAGATTGTGGTTCATCCTGGTTTGATAAGAATCATGAAGATATTGCCATATGTCCGAACATGCTAATCTGGAATCATCTGGATAGAAAGTGGGATATCTTCTTACTCACAACTACTATGAGATTTATTCAACTTCCTGGTTATTTCTCCACTGATTAGTGGTTCAAAATAAAGCTTCTTAAATCGTGGTTCATCCTGGTTTGATAAGAATCATGAAGAGAGTGGCATATGTCCGAACAGGCTAATCTGGAATCATCTGGATAGAAGGTGGGATATCTTCTTGCTCACAAACTCCTATGAGATTTATTTAACTTCCTGGTTATTCTCCACTGATTAGTGGTTTCAAATAAAGCTTCTAAGATCGTGGTTCATCCTGGTTTGATAAGAATCATGAAGATATTGCCATATGTCCGAACAGGCTAATCTGGAATCATCTGGATAGAAAGTGGGATATCTTCTTACTCACAACTCCTATGAGATTTATTTAACTTCCTGGTTATTCTCCACTGATTAGTGGTTCCAAATAAAGCTTCTTATATCGTGGTTCATCCTGGTTTGATAAGAATCATGAAGATAATGGCATATGTCCGAACAGGCTAATCTGGAATCATCTGGATAGAAAGTGGGATATCTTCTTACTCACAACTCCTATGAGATTTATTCAACTTCCTGGTTATTCTCCACTGATTAGTGGTTCCAAATCAAGCATCTTAGATATTGGTTCATCCTGGTTTGATAAGAATCATGAAGATATTTGCCATATGTCCGAACAGGCTAATCTGGAATCAATTGGATAGAAAGTGGGATATCTTCTTACTCACAACTCCTATGAGATTTATTTAACTTCCTGGTTATTCTCCACTGATTAGTTGGTTCCAATCAAGCTTCTTAGATCGTGGTTCATCCTAGTTTGATAAGAATCAATGAAGATAATGACATATGTCCGAACAGGCTAATCGGAATCATCTAGATAGAAAGTGAGATATCTTCTTACTCACAACTTGATATAGGCACCAAGGGGAGCCTTCTCAAACTGGTGGGATAGAAGAGTGATTCCAAGAACCGGTTTGATGAGAGATGGTTTGAGATAGAGAGTTCTAGTGTTGTTGATGAATAGATGGATGGATCCGGTTGAATAGAAACTTAGGAAACAACTATGGAGGATGGGATTCACCACTTTGGTCGTATAACCAACTTGATGGATCTATGGATGAGAGATGGCGTGAGGATGGATGATGGATTCAAGTGGTTTGTTCGAATAAACAACCCACAAGAACAAAGTGATGAACTGATGGAATGAATTGATTGTTCTCACAATCAAAATGGATCGAGGTGAAACCACAAACTCTATGGATGAGGAGTTTGATAAATCACAATATGCTCTCAAGATTTGCTTCTCACAAACTCTAAAAGACTGTATTTGCTAAAGGGCAAACTGACTCATATATTTCATAAAGGTTCAATGATACAAGACTGCTTATAGGGGCTTATATAATCGCCAATGCAGCTATGCCCTTCTTGGGGTCTTGAAGCAAATTATTACATGACTCAATCTTAGGACCTAAAGAAAGCAATAGGCTAAACAATGCCTTGACTCAAATCAAAATAAAACTAAAGAAGACTTAAAACCTGCAAGGTAATCAAGTAATATGAATAATGAAATAGACTTACCTTACTTACCTTTGCGGATGGATTTGTGACCGTTGGAAGAGGAGCCAAATTGATGATGTGAAGTGTTGTCGTTTGAAGGCTGTTCTCTTTCTCTTGATACTCACCGTTTCACTTAAGTGGAGAGATGGTAAATAAGGAAACCAATCTCTTGCAAGGAAGAATGGACCATATAATGTCATCATCTCTTGGACCAACTTGCATATCATAAGCTTCTCCTTTATTATCCTTGTTTCCGGATATAGTGAGTTGATCCATGCGTGTGGTGATGTCTTCTAGCTTAGAGTTGATGTTGCTTTTGATGAGAAGGACTTCTATAGCTTCATTGAAGCTTGCAACAACACCTCTAGTTCCTGATCTTGTTCTTGGAGCTTGTCTAAGTGTTGGAATGTTGATATCTGGTTCTATGTCCTCATCATTCTCTCCCTCTTGAGAAGGTTCTGACCTCAGAACAGTTTCGTCTGCATGAAAGTAAGATAAATCTGACACATTGAAAGTAGAAAAACATTAAACTCAACCGGCAGCTCCAATTGGTAAGCATTGTCATTAATCTTCTTCAAGACTTTGAATGGACCATCTCCTCTTGGTGAAAGCTTGGACTTCCTTTGCTTTGGAACCTCTCGACCTCATATGTAACCAAACCCAATCTCCTGGTTCAAATGACACCTCCTTTCTTCCCTTATCACCTTGCTTCTTGTTCCTCTCATTTTGCTTCTCTAGGTTCTCCTTAACCTTCTGGTGGATTTTCTTCATAAGCTCAGCTTTTGTCTCACCATCAGTACTCACCATTTGATCCTTTTGTGGTAGGATAGGAGAGAGATCTAAAGGAGTCATGGTTTAAAGCCATACACAATCTCAAAAGGTGAAAGCTTAGTAGCTGAATGAGGAACTCTATTATAAGCAAATTCAATGAAAGGTAAACAATCAAGCCAATTCCTCAAGTTCTTACCAACCGTGGCTCTCAAGAGAGTGGATAGAGTGCGGTTAACAACCTCAGTTTGTCCATCAGTTTGAGGATGGCAAGTGGTAGAGAACAAGAGCTTGGTACCCAACTTCCTCCAAATGGTCCTCCAAAAGTGGCTCAAGAACTTTGTGTCCCTGTCAGAAACAATAGTTCTAGGAATACCATGAAGCTTAACCACTTCTTTAAAGAATAAATCAGCAGTTTGAGTGGCATCATTAGTCTTATTGCAAGGAATAAAATGAGCCATCTTAGAAAACCTGTCCACCACAACAAAGATGGAGTCCTTGTTCCTGATCTTTGGCAATCCTAAAACAAAATCCATGGAAATATCTACCCAAGGTAGGTCAGGAATAGGTAAAGGAATGTAAAGACCATGAGGATGTAACCTGGATTTAGCTTTGAGACAAACAATGCATCTTGCGCATAGCTTCTCAACATCTCTTCTCAAGTGTGGCCAGTAGAAGTGTTCTGCCACTATACTTAAGGTTTTGTCACGCCCAAAGTGTCCCATAAGTCCACCACCATGTGCTTCTCTCAAGATCAAGTCTCGCATGGAACCTTGTGGGATACACAACCTCCTATCTTTAAATAGAAACTCATCATGCTGATAGAAAGTTCCAAATGCTGCTTGCTTGCATTGCTTGTAGATGTCTCCAAAGTCTGGATCTCTTGGTACTGCTCTTTGATGTGTTCAAACCCATTACCTTGGCTTCCATCAAAGATATTAAGCGCATGCCTTCTTGATAAGGCATCAGCTACAATGTTTCCCTTTCCCTTCTTGTACTTGATGATGTAAGGAAAAGATTCCACAAACTCTAGCCACCTTGCGTGCCTCTTCTTCAAGGTAGTTTGTCCCTCAAGTACTTGAGTGTCTCGTGGTCAGTGTGGATCACAAACTCCTTAGAGAGCAGATAGTGTTGCCAAGTCTCCAATGATCTCACTAGTGCATATAACTCCTTGTCATAGGTAGGATAGTTGAGTGTAGCTCCATGTAACTTCTCACTGAAGAATGCTACTGGTTTTCCTCCTTGAGTTAATACTGCTCCAATGCCTGTTCCTGATGCATCACATTCAATCTCAAAAGTTTGTTAAAATTAGGTAAGACTAAAACAGGAGCATTAGTTAAACTATCTTTGAGGTTTTGAAAAGCCTCATCCTGGTCACTTCCCCATTTGAATGCCACATCTTTCTTGATTACTGAAGTTAATGGGGCAGCTATGGTACTGAAGTCTCTAACAAATCTTCTATAGAAGCTTGCTAAAACAAGGAAACTCCTCACATGACCTATTGTAGTTGGCGTGGGCCACTCTTGCACTGCTTTGATCTTCTCTTCATCCACTTTTAGACCCTGTGAACTAACAACAAAGCCTAGGAAAACTAGTTGATCAGTGCAAAAGGTACATTTCTTGAGATTAGCATAAAGATGCTCTTGGCGCAAGGTTTCCAAAACCTTTTCAAGATGAATAAGATGATCTTCTAAGCTGTTGCTATAGACTAAGATATCATCAAAGTATACAACTACAAAACTTACAGATGTACTCCCTTAGAACATGGTTCATGAGGCGCATGAAAGTGCTTGGAGCATTGGTAAGACCAAATGGCATGACTAGCCACTCATAGAGACCTCTCTTGGTCTTGAAAGCAGTCTTTCACTCATCTCCTTCTTTCATTCTTACCTGGTGATAACCACTCTTCAAATCTATCTTTGAGAAGATAGTGGCACCACTGAGTTCATCTAGCATGTCATCTAGCCGTGGGATTGGATGTCTATACTTGATGGTGATGTTGTTTATAGCTCGGCAATCAACACACATCCTCCAAGTCCCATCTTTCTTTGGCACTAGAAGAACTGGAACTGCACAAGGGCTTAGACTCTCTCTTATGTATCCTTGTCCATCAAGTCTTTGCACTTGTCTCTCCAATTCTTTGGCTTCTTCCGGATTGACTCTATAGGCTGGTCGGTTTGGTAATGGAGCTCCTGGTACTAGATCAATCTGGTGTTCTATTCCTCTTATTGGTGGTAAACCAGCAGGAATATCTTCTGGAAAGATATCAGGGAACTTCTCAAGTAGTTGTACAACTTCTGGTGGAAGTTCTTGATCTTTATAATCTGTCAAAACACCTTCCTTAAAGATCATTAGTAGCACCTGCGTTTGTTCTCTAAAGATTTTAAAACTTTAGATGGACTAATATAGAGATTAGTCTTACTTACTTGTTTCCTTTGATCATATCTTTTGCAAGTCAAAGACTTGTTGTGGAGTTAAAGGAGCTAGGTTGTGCTTGCGGTTGTTGTGAGTGAAAACTATAGTAGTTGGTGCGTCCATTATGTATGGTCTCCTTGTCAAATTGCCAAGGCCTGCCAAGCAAAAGATGACCAGCTTGCATAGGAACCACATCACAAATTACCTTGTCAGCATATCGGCCTATGCTGAAAAGAAACTTCCACTTGCTCACAATCTTTAGCTCAGTTTCATCATTTAACCACTTCAATCTATAAGGTCTTGGATGCGTGGTTGTCTTGAGACCTAGCTTATCAACCAAATACTTGCTAGCAACATTAGTACATGAACCACCATCAACGATCAAGCTACATACCTTAGATTCAATGGTGCATCTTGTATGAAAGATGTTTTCCCTTTGAATGGTTTCTGGTTCGAACATGGCACTAAGTACGCTCTTCTTGTCACAAGTATCTCTCCCTCATCTGGATAATCAGTGATCTCTTCATCAGTAGCATCCGCTTCTGCTTCTTCTTCTTGAGTCTCATTTCCTCCATCTTCTCTAAGGATCATGAACTCTTTGATTAGGACAATCTCTTGCATAATGTCCCTTACCTTGGCACTTGTAGCAAGTGATGTCTCGGTTTCTAGGTGCACTAGGCTTGCTTTGATCAGCCTTGTTGCCCTTAGATACATCAGTAGTGGAGTTCTTCTTGAACCGGCTCTCAACCTCAATGGACTTGCCTTTGTCATTTCTTTGAGCTGGTGGGAGTCCAAGTGTTCTTACTCTACTTGTAGCTGCGGTTTTGCGCTTGATGTGTTGTTCTGCTTGGATAGCAAAGTGGATTAGATCATGGAAGTGTTCATAGTTCTGTCTCTCCACCTTTCTTGTTATCCTATCTTGAAGTCCATCCAAGAATTGTGCCATCAAGGTTTCCTCAGAGTCTTGAACTTCTAACGGCGGTTCTCATAGCATCAAAACTCTTCATAGTACTCCTCAACTGACTTGGATCTTGAGTGAGCTTCCTGAACCTCTTTTGCAAGTCACGGTAGTAGTAACTTGGCACATATCTTCTCCTTAGCATGGTTCTCATGTCATCCCAAAGAGCAATGGGTGCACGTCTTAGCCTTCTCTCTCGGATAGCTCTCGATCCCACCATGTCAAGGCGGTGTCAGTGA
>NW_026618010.1:0-14264 GCF_000801105.2 Raphanus sativus
TCGGAAGCAGAACGCTGCCAAGACCGGTTGCAGCCAAAAGTGCGGGTGCTCGGCAGAGCCGCGCCAGCACGCACCAGCTGATAGCGGCGGCAAAAAAGGAGGTCTCCTTTACGTCGTGGACGCGAACAACGCCCCTGTCTCAACCATGGTCATACACGATAAAAAGTGGAATGTTTATCAGCGAGAGACCGACTCTCCAGATGCGTCTCCCAGTACCACCCGGGTGCTGGTGTCGTGGCTAAGTCGAGTCGGCTCCAGGACCGACCAGGAAACCCCATCGATCTCACGAGAGCATTGCAAATCCACGACGTGAAGGGACACGACACGACTGAGAGTGCAAGTCTCTCTACGCCCAGTTCCTCTCCTCGATCGAAAAAAGCGGCGATTACAAGATCCAGCCGCCAAAACCCAAACCAAAAGGGGAAAACAGCTGGAGCAGAAACAAAGACAAGAAGGCTCAGCGCAAATCGCAAGGCAAAAACCGTAAAAAACGACAAACGATCGATCGGACGCTGAGAAAGGTCGCCCGGGAAACCGACGATGATGACGACTCGGCGGACGACGATCAGCCTGCCAACCGCCAGCGCATTGAAGTATCCGCGTCCAACCTCAAGGAAAGAACGAACCAGGATCCCTCGTCGGACGAGGACAACGATACGGAGACCCCAGACGACACTACGGATCTTCGGTCCCTCCTCAATCAAAAGTTTCGATCCACTACCGAGGAAACGCCAGTCTCCTCCGATCTCCGCCGACAGATCGACTCGAATCGCGCCGCGAAAGCTTCGGCACAAGAATCCTCCCAAAGGCAGTGCGCCGACAAGCCGAACTGCGATTTGCGAGACAAACTCAACGCGAAGATCGGCGACCTGCGGACAACCCTTAACCGCAAGAAAAGGGATACTGTCGAAACGAGTAACGACCTTCGCGATGTGCTCCGCGCGAAGCGAGCACAAACTCGTCCCCGGATAAACGTCATTATGGGTGGATCACCTCCCTGCGGCGATTCAGTTAGAGCAGTCAAAGACCACCGAAGGCAAGCAACTACTTCCCAACGATGGCCCCAGAAGCAAGTAGACGATCAGCCGATTACCTTTTCGTCTGACGATACACTCGGCGTGCACCTCCCTCACAACGATCCTTTGCTCGTCGTGCTCGGTGTCGACAAGTACGACGTCACAAAAGTACTTATCGATACCGGGAGCTCGGTCGATATCATCTTTCGCGAAACCCTCGTAAAGATGGGAATTGACCTCAATGACGTCAAGCCTTCTACTCGGACCCTGACAGGGTTCAACGGCTCGTCAGAGGTAATCGCGGGCACGATCCGCCTCTCGGTTCACGCATGCGGAGTCACTCGGACGGTCAAATTTTCTGTGGTCGGCTCCAAAGCCCCTTACCACGTTATACTCGGCACCCCATGGCTGCATTCAATGCGTGCAATCGCATCGACGTATCATCAGTGTGTTAAGTTCCCAGGATCAGACGGGTCGATCAAAACTCTGAAGGGTGATCAGCAAGCCGCGCGGGATCTCCTGATCGCCACGGTTAAAATCCAGCGCTCTCAGTCACTTGTCAACTCGGTCTCTCCTCCCGCGAGCAAAGTCTGCCCGCAAAAGGAAGAAGTTCTCGAAGTACCAGTTGACGAGTCGGACCCGAGCAAATCAGTCCGAGTAGGCGCATTCCTACCCGACGAAATGCAGCAGAAGATCCTCGAGTTCCTTAAGCAAAACCTGTCCACGTTCGCCTGGACGATGTCTGATATGAAGGGAATCGACCCGGCTATCACAACCCACGAACTCAATGTTGATCCCAACTTCAAACCCATCCGGCAGAAAAGAAGAAAGTTGGGACCAGAGCGATCCAAAGCAGTCGCAGAGGAAGTCGAGCGTTTACTCGGTGCCGGTTCAATCACTGAAGTTCGTTACCCGGAATGGCTAGCCAACCCGGTGGTCGTCAAGAAGAAGAACGGTAAATGGCGCGTCTGCGTCGACTTTACCGACCTCAACAAAGCATGTCCTAAGGACAGCTACCCGTTGCCTAGCATCGATCGCTTAGTCGAATCGACGGCCGGTAACGAGATGTTGACGTTCATGGACGCCTTCTCGGGCTATAACCAGATCCTGATGCACCCAGACGACCGGGAGAAAACTGCTTTTATCACCGATCGGGGAACCTACTGCTATAAGGTGATGCCATTCGGATTAAAAAATGCTGGAGCAACCTACCAGCGGCTTGTCAACCGAATGTTCGCCGAGCAGCTTGGGAAGACAATGGAAGTCTATATCGACGACATGCTCGTCAAATCGCTCCGAGCCGACGACCACCTAACTCACCTGAAGGAATGCTTCGCCATCTTAAACAAGTACGGGATGAAGTTGAATCCCGCAAAGTGCACGTTTGGCGTCTCCTCGGGCGAATTCCTTGGTTACATCGTCACGCAACGGGGAATAGAGGCTAACCCGAAACAGATCTCAGCAGTCCTGAACCTCCCCAGTCCGAGAAACTGCCGCGAAGTTCAAAGACTAACAGGACGCATCGCCGCCCTTAATCGCTTTATCTCCCGATCTACCGACAAATGTCTTCCCTTCTATGATCTCCTCCGAGGGAACAAGAAGTTCATCTGGGATGATAAATGCGAGGACGCGTTCGTCCAACTCAAGCAATACCTAACGACTCCTCCCGTCTTGGCCAAGCCAGACGTAGGAGACGTTTTGTCTCTCTATATCGCTGTCTCCTCGGCAGCCGTCAGCAGTGTCCTGATCAAGGAGGACCGTGGCGAGCAGCGTCCGATTTTTTACACTAGCAGACGCATGACCGGCCCGGAGACCAGATACCCAACCCTTGAGAAGCTGGCTCTGGCCGTCGTCGACTCCGCGAGGAAATTACGACCCTACTTCCAGTCACACTCTATCGAAGTTCTGACCGACCAACCGCTCCGCACCGTCCTGCAAAATCCCAACAGAGCCGGCCGGCTGACCAAGTGGGCAATCGAACTGAGTGAACTCGACATTACGTACAAATGTCGAACAGCCGCCAAATCTCAAGTCCTCGCCGACTTCCTTGTCGAGCTCGCTGGCAAACGCGAGTAGCCGCTCGAATGTATCCTTTCTCGGTTAAAAACAAAAACGATTTACATATTTCTAAGTGGAAACGACTTACTGAAATATATAATAAAAATCCATAAAAGGTCTGAAGAAAAAGCAAGGCAGTAGTTCATACAACAAAAGGCCTTAGCCGAGAAAAGGAAATAGTTTTAAAGGCACAAGCGCCAAAAGTCAGATACAACAAACATCGAATACTAATCCAAGGCAGGAAGATCCTCCTCGGGATGTTCTTCGCTCGCGCCAGAGTCCGCCCCCTCGAGATGTCCTTCACTCGCGCCAGAATCCGCATCCTCGAATGACGGCGAGTCGGAGATATTGACCGGCGTGTTGGAGATCGGTTCGTCGGGAGCTGACTTGTTCGTCTCCTCAGCCACGGAAGGGTCCTTAAGGGCAACTTCTTGACCCGGGAGAACAGCATCAGGGCGAGCTGGCGACTGAACGGTGTCGAGAAGGCTCTTCGACGGCTCTTCGGATCGATCCCCTGGTGCTCTGAGGGGAGTGCGAAGCGTCTTGGCGGCCTCGGAGTCGAGCAAGTCCATGTTCGACCCAAATTTGTCGATTTTATCCATCATCTCCTGGATAACGAACCTCGACTCGAGCACGAGAGGAGATCATCTACGATCAAACGCTTCACCTCCGCATCATAATGCCTCTCTTGCCCGGCGTAGATATCAATATCTCCCTGAGAGATGTTTTTACCTGCCGCTTTCATCCCTTCAAGGCAACGTCTCATCCCCCGAGCCTGGCCGAGCATGCATCTCGCATCCTCAAAGTTATCACGACGGGACTCCCGATCCTGGATCCTCTGGAAGCGAACGGCGGCTTTCCCATGCATCGCCGCCATTACTCGGATCCGTTCGTGAGTAACCTCGTAGCGGCGCGACTCTCGGAGACGATCCATCTCCTTGGAATGCTCTAAGGCAGCAGCCGCCTTCTCTTCCTCGAGGGTCTTCTTCTCGTTTGCCAGCTTGGTTTTCTCTTTCTCGAGCGCTTTAACCAACTCCCGGGCTCGCTTCAGCTCCTTGTTCATAGCCGCCTCTTTCTGGGAGAGTTCATCCCTCATGGCCGCTTCTGCAATAACCGCTTCGTCCTTCTTCTTCAGCATGACCTCTAAGGCGGCAGTCGCCTCCTTGGTGTTGCGCCGTTGCCTATCAATCACACCATAGGTCCTCTTCAGCTCTTTGTCGTATATGCGGACGACCTCGTTCCAGTCACCTTGGCTCTGCAACACATCAAAGAAAGAGTTGGGATAGGACGACCAAATGAGAAGAAAGACGAGAAACGAATGCGATGCAGAAACTATACTTACCTTAACCGAGGAACCGGCAGCAGCGGTGTACTCGTCTTGGAAAACTAAGTCCTTGACGAGTGGGAGATGCTCCCTACTTCCCCGGACTTGGCGGACGAAACGAGCGCAATCTCTCTCGTTACAAACGAGAGGAGTGTCCCGCTTGAAAATGAAGTCCACTTTATCCGGGCAAAACCCCTGCAGGTTCTTCGGCACAGCCTTACCCTCCTGAGCCTTCGGAGAGGACCTGTTCGATCCCCGGGCATCTTCACGAACCGCCGCCTTGGGGAGGGAAACGGCAGTAGTCGGAGCCTCCACGGTTTCCTTCTCCGTATTGGGCGCTATCTCGTGCCCCGAGGATTCGCCGACACTCTTCTTATTATTCTTTTTCGACTTCTTCTTCACCTTAGAAGAAGTCCCCTGAAGACCACCATCGAGAGACGGATCCGGGAGAACGTCATCTCGAGAATTGTTGCTAGGCTCCAAGGCCTGGAGCTCACCTCTCTCCACAGAGGAAGGCCGAACCTCAACGGGATCCTTGCGCGCCCGCTTCTTCTCCGATCCGGCGCCCCCACCGGTGGAAGTCTCCTCGGCTTGCTTCTCCTCGGAAGAAACGCCTTCCCTCTCCTTCCTCTTGCTCCCCGACTTTCTCACGAGCTGAGCCCCGTCCGACTCAGTCGCTCTCGGCTCCCCGGGATCAGAGGAGTTTGCGTTAGAGCTTTGGTCCGGTTCCACGAACCCGAGTTGCTTCCCAACCACCAAACTTAGATCCGGCAATTCCCTCATAGCTCTGGCTCGGTTAATTTCAATCTGCTCGGCTTTGGTGAACAAGTTGATTCTCTTCGACTTTTTGGTGATGAGAGGAACGGTGTCCGAACGCCAAACCTCTGCAAAGACAAAAGAAAGCGACTTAGGATCCCTGAGGAAACCGAGCAAAAGAAGAGAAAGAGAAACTTACGCCGCTTGATCCGATCAATCGACCTACGAATCCTCCTGTACGAGAAGTTCTCCCAAAAATCCTGTTTCTGGGACGCGATAATCCGAGCACTCTCCAAGAAATCTTCCTCGTACTCCGCGGTATTCGAGTGAGGAACTGTCAAAACAAGAGAAAAAGAGATGGTCAGGAGTCTGAAACAGTAAAAGATTAAAGAACATTCAATACCAAATTCATTGTTCCAAAGAACACGGTAACCGGTCTTCAGCGGCTCCTCGAAAGCCGAGCGATCGGACTTAACATAGAAGTACGATCGCTGCCAGTCGTTCGTCTTGGTCGGATAGCCCGTTACCACATTATAGTTCGGGCGTATCTTCAGTGATAACAGGCCTCGATTAATCTTCACCGAGACCAGCTCCTCAAATGCTCGGACGCTGAGAGCAGCGCCAGCTTCCGCCCCAATCACCATCAGCGCAACTGCTAGACGCCAAGCGCCATTCAAGAATTGGCTCAAAGCGACTCCTCGGCGCATCGTGTAGGCGGTGACGAGTCGAGGAATCGGAAACCATAATTTCGTGTCCTTTTCGAAGTACGACTCGTATACGCACTGATACCCCTTCGGGGGGGACCACGGCCTTTGGGTCTTTGACGGGATTATGAATGTAACTCCGGTCGCCTTGCCTCTCTTCAGCAGCTTCGTCACCGACTCGAATGTGGATCGCGTCGGTAAAACGTTCCTCCAGTCTTGCCCCTCAACTACAGGGGGACGAGCTCGCGACGGATCGAGTCGGCGCTGCTCCTCGAAAATATTTCCCGGGTAGAAGCAGTAGGGAGTCATCCCGTCGTCAGGAGAGCCATCGCCTCCGTCATCGTCTGCGCGAGATTGAACCATCGCTACCGAGACGAGCATACGCTGCTCTCGGGTCATGTTCTCGGTATCCATCATCGCCTCGCGATGAGCCTCCTCTACGCTATCGCCGGATCCGCGAACCCTCTCCAGATCACTATCGGGACCAGTGGTGCTCGAAATCATCTTTCCCTTTTGTTCTCGAGAAAGTTGTTTGCTCGTCGACATATCGAGTAGAGGAACTAAAACAGAGAGCAAAAGCTAGAGAGATAAGGAGTAGAGAGAGAAAGTACCTGATAAACTGAGAGAAGAATGAGAGAGATCTCGAGAGAGACCTCTTATTTATAGAGAGAGTGAAGGCGCCTCCCACGAGGTGCCATCATTAGCCCTAAGCGGGCCTAATTGGGCCTGTCGGCGGGCTCGCGCGTCACACTCAGACGCGACCTTTCGGATTCCCGACAAAAAACCCTAGCGACGTTTCAGCTTCTCGATCGAAAACCGGTGATGGTTCGCTGTCACATCAAAAACCGGCACAGTCGATTCATCGGTTTAGAGGAGTTCATCTGAGGCATCGAGCGTACGATAGGTCGGTTGTTCGTTCGGGAACATCCGGAACTCTTTCCGCCGGCGGTTCCTCGGTTAAATCAAAGGAACCGACTATCAAACCTCCTATTCTTCGAGCCCTAACTCACTAATTCGCTGCGACCAGCTGCTCGACAACGAACTAGGGGGGGACTTACTGTTGGGGATGGATTGGCACCATCCACAAGGCCCAGCGAATAGGAGGCCCATTACTACCATTCAAAGGATGACCGGCTCGGAGACGTCTTCTGACGAGCCGCGACTCGGCTCGAGACCTCTATAGCTGAACGACGAGAAGCCGATGGAAACGATCAGGCGGCTCGGGCCGAGCAGTCTTCTCGACTGGGCCTTTAAGCCAAAAGGCCCATAACGAAGGGGACGGATTAGGTCAAAGCCAACCGACTTCCGGCTAGGATCTCACCGAGCATCGACTAGCCGGCTTTCTTACTCTTGTACCCTCGTTATTCCGACTCTAATAAAACGTCTCTGTTCATCCCACTCTTGAGTTCTTCTACTTTTTGTTGACCAAACTCACCTTAAACACTGGTGTTGATGTCGTTTGTGACCTGGTTCAGTGCTTTCTCTTGGATCTGATGTCCTTGGAGCAGTTGGCTCATCATATTGGCGAGGCTTTTCATGTCATCATGCGGAGCAGTCTGAGCCGGTTGTGCAGCCTGCTGATTAACCGGTTGTTTCTGGCTATGGAACTGGGCATTCTGAGCTGGGTTGAGGACAAAGGTTCTTCCTTGATTGCCATAAGGCCTTTGGTATCCACTGTTCTGGCCCTGATTTCCTTGAGCTTTATCGTCTGGTTTATGGGCATTGAACAGGTGGGGATTGTTCCTCACGTTAGGGTTCGGGTGATAGTTCTTGAACTGCCATCCTTGCCCATTCACATAGCTCACTTCATGCTGATCCTCAGCTGACTGATCTGTCTCTGATGTGCCATCCGCGGTTGCTTTATCCTGAGGGGATTCTTCCATGATGAAGACCTGGTTCTGGTTGCTCTTAATCAGCTGATCGACCTTGGCAGAGAGCTCATCAATCTTGCTGTTATCGATGCTTTTCACCTTCTGAGTGCGATCAGTCTCGCGGTTATTATCGGCTGAGCTTGAGGCCATGTTCTCAATCAACTCGAAGGCACCTTGAGTGGTCTGGGTCATGAAATCTCCCTTACTGGCTGAGTTCAAAGCGTTCCTGTACTCCCAGCCTACTCCATCGTAGAACACTCCCAGCAGATAGTCTTCTTCGAAACCGTGATGTGGGCACTCTCTGCGGTAGACGTTGAATAGCTCCCATGCATCGCAGAACGGCTCATCCACCAGCTGTTTGAAGGTCACGATCTTCTGTCTCAGAGCTGCCGTCTTCGATTTCATGTAGAAGTGGCTTAAGAAGGCCTCTCGGACTTGTTCCCAAGTGGTGAGTGATCCCGTGGGTAGGGAATCAAGCCAGCGAGCAGCTTTCCCATCAAGAGAGAAAGGGAACAGAGTACACTTGATGTAATCGGGTGGTACTCCATTTGCTTTAGTGAAACCACACATCTTCTCAAAGTGCTCGATGTGGTCCATCGGTATATCAGCAGGAAGTCCATTGAAGATCTTCCTTTGCACTAGACTTATCAAGGCTGGCTTGATCTCGAAGTCTTGCCTAGTGCACGGTGGAGGGGTTATGGCAGATCGCGTAGCAGGCAGATTGCGCAGTAAGTTTCTCTGGCCGATCTGGACAACTTCCTCCTGTTGGTTCTGCTGGTTCGCAGCATTCAGAGCAGCTTGCTCGGCAGCAGCTTGCTGCGCTTGGATCGTTTGCTGCATCTGCTGTTGCATGAGTGCAAACGCAGCAGTGAGATCATCTTGGTGATCACCCATGTTGGTGTTCGTTGATCTCGGCTGTTGACGGTTCTGTCGTTCCAATCTCGCTAGTTCCTCGTTGGTAAGCTGATGCAATGGTCCTTGTGCGTTGCTCCGAGTATGTCTACTGGTCATGCACCTGGATCATCAGCTGAAACAAAGAAATAAACACGAGTTAGATATCTTAGACTAGATATGAAACCGAAAATTAGAGGTAAAAATCTGGTCCCCGTCGCAACGGCGCCAAAACTTGATACACTAAAAATGAATCCTTGCTACTGCCAAGTTAACAGTTGCAATTGTAGTACTTGAGATTCAAATCCAGAGGACCAGTCTACACTAAATCAAGCTAAAATGAAGATATGGTTTTGGTTGAAAGAGACGATAGTTAACAAGCAAAATAAACACGAGATTGATTCAATTAAACAAGAGCTAGCCTAGGGTATTTCATTGGATGCTGAATTGGAGCCAAACAATTATTCAAGCGCGATGAAGTGCTTTCTAGAACTCGGATCACTCAGCTGGAAAACTCCACTGTCGTGGCAGTGATCGCTTTGCAGATCGATCTCACCACCTAACTGTCGTTGGGATGAGGATCGATTGCAAGCTTTAGAGAACAGGTCCGATTAGTTCACTTACCACCCTAATATCTACTTTCGCTGATTAGGGATACTAAGCTCATTCAATACATGTCAAGTTATCTCCTAAGCGGTTAACTAGGCGATGAACTAGTGATCTAACATCAAGTAATCAGGTTAATGAAAGCAGTAAGAAAAGTATGAATGAAGAACATATATGGATCGCTTATCTATGTTTAGCTCATGTCTCAGCACCCTAAAAACCCTAGGCGATCAGGGCTACTACTCGATCATGATGCAAATAAAAAAAGACATAAATCCTGAATAAAATTGCATAAGAACAGAGTATGAAACAATAGGGTTCAGATGATCTTCTCTATGAGAGGATGGATTTCTTCTCCCTTACAAGTTGCAGATCGCAAATACTCAATGTTCTCTTATAAAACTAGTGTAAGAAAAATAGTAAAAAGATAGATGGCGTTTTATATGGAGGCGCCAATCATAAGAAAAGGGATTAGGGCAACAGGGCTTTAATTCCCGAAATAAAGAGTTTCCATATTCGTCGGGAACAATCTCCGGATCACTCCGTCTGCTTGTTCCGCTTGAACGAGACCAGTCTCGGGACTGTTCTACTTGAGTGTTCTCCGCAGGATTGCTCCAAAAGGACATCTTTTCATCAGGCACCTTCTCTTCTCTCTTCTACTAACTCCAGACCTGTAAAAGGTCAAAAAGGACGAGACTGACACGAATTTGTGACTTGAAACAAATGAAAACATATATACAATGATGTGAAAACACCATATATCACAACTCCTATGAGATTTATTCAACTTCCTGGTTATTCTCCACTAATTAGTGGTTCCCAATCAAGCTTCTTACATATTGGTTCATCCTAGTTTGATAAGAATCATGAAGATAATGGCATATGTCCGAACAGGCTAATCTGGATAGAAAGTGGGATATCTTCTTACTCACAACTCCTATGAGATTTATTCAACTTCCTTGTTACTCTCAACTGATTAGTGGTTCCAAATAAAGCTTCTTACATCGTAGTTCATCCTGGTTTGATAAGAATCATGAAGATAATGGCATATGTCCGAACAGGCTAATCTGGATAGGAAGTGGGATATCTTCTTATTCACTACTCCTATGAGATTTATTCAACTTCCTGGTTATTCTCCACTGATTAGTGGTTCCCAATCAAGCTTCTTACATCGTGGTTCATCCTCGTTTGATAAGAATCATGAAGATATTGCCATATGTCCGAACAGGCTAATCTGGAATCACCTGGTTAGAAAGTGGGATATCTTCTTACTCACAACTCCTATGAGATTTATTCAACTTCCTGGTTATTCTCCACTGATTAGTGGTTCCCAATCAAGCTTCTTACATATTGGTTCATCCTGGTTTGATAAGAATCATGAAGATAATAGCATATGTCCGAACAGGCTAATCTGGATAGAAAGTGAGATATCTTCTTACTCACAACTCCTATGAGATTTATTCAACTTCCTTGTTACTATCAACTGATTAGTGGTTCCAAATAAAGCTTCTTACATCGTAGTTCAACTTGGTTTGATAAGAATCATGAAGATAATGGCATATGTCTGAACAGGCTAACCTGAATAGGAAGTGGTAAATCTTATTACTCACAACTCCTATGAGATTTATTTAACTTCCTTGTTACTCTCAACTGATTAGTAGTTCCAAATCAAGCTTCTTACATATTGGTTCATCCTGGTTTGATAAGAATCATGAAGATAATGGCATATGTTCGAATAGGCTAATCTGGATAGAAAGTGAGATATCTTCTTACTCACAACTCCTATGAGATTTATTCAACTTCCTTGTTACTATCAACTGATTAGTGGTTCCAAATAAAGCTTCTTACATCGTAGTTCATCCTGGTTTGATAAGAATCATGAAGATAATGGCATATGTCCGAACAGGCTAATCTGGATAGGAAGTGGGATATCTTCTTACTCACAACTCCTATGAGATTTATTCAACTTCCTGGTTATTCTCCACTGATTAGTGGTTCCCAATCAAGCTTCTTACATATTGGTTCATCCTAGTTTGATAAGAATCATGAAGATACTAGCATATGTCCGAACAGGTTAATCTGGAATCATCTGGATTGATGGTGGGATGTCTTCTTACTCACAACACTTATGTGATTTATTCAACTTCCTGGTTATTCTCCACTGATTAGTTGTTCCAAATAAAGCTTCTTAGATCGTGGTTCATCCTGGTTTGATAAGAATCATGAAGATATTGCCATATGTCCGAATAGGCTAATCTGGAATCACACGGATAGAAAGTGGGATATCTTCTTACTCACAACTCCTATGAGATTTTCCTGGTTATTCTCCAGTGATTAGTGGTTCCAATCAAGCTTCTTACATATTGGTTCATCCTGGTTTGATAAGAATCATGAAGATAGTGGCATATGTCCGAACAGGCTAATCTGGATAGAAAGTGGGATATCTTCTTACTCACAACTCCTATGAGATTTATTCAACTTCCTTGTTACTCTCAACTGATTAGTGGTTCCAAATAAAGCTTCTTGCATCGTAGTTCATCCTGGTTTGATAAGAATCATGAAGATAATGGCATATGTTCGAACAGGCTAAACCTGGATAGGAAGTGGGATATCTTATTACTCACAACTCTCATGAGATTTATTCAACTTCCTGGTTATTTTCCACTGATTAGTGGTTCCCAATCAAGCTTCTTACATCGTGGTTCATCCTCTGTTTGATAAGAATCATGAAGATATTGCCATATGTCCGAACAGGCTAATCTGGAATCACTGGATAGAAAGTGGGATATCTTCTTACTCACAACTCCTATGAGATTTATTCAACTTCCTGGTTATTCTCCACTAATTAGTGGTTCCCAATCAAGCTTCTTACATATTGGTACATCCTGGTTTGATAAGAATCATGAAGATAATGGCATATGTCCGAACAGGCTAATCTAGATAGAAAGTGGGATATCTTCTTACTCACAACTCCTATGAGATTTATTCAACATCCTTGTTACTCTCATCTGATTAGTGGTTCCAAATAAAGCTTCGTACATCGTAGTTCATCCTGGTTTGATAAGAATCATGAAGATAATGGCATATGTCCGAACAGGCTAATCTGGATAGGAAGTGGGAAATCTTCTTACTCACTAACTCCTATGAGATTTATTCAACTTCCTGGTTATTCTCCACTGATTAGTGGTTCCCAATCAAGCTTCTTACATCGTGGTTCATCCTGGTTTGATAAGAATCATGAAGATATTGCCATATGTCCGAACATGCTAATCTGGAATCACCTGGATAGAAAGTGGGATATCTTCTTACTCACAACTACTATGAGATTTATTCAACTTCCTGGTTATTCTCCACTGATTAGTGGTTCCCAATCAAGCTTCTTACATATTGGTACATCCTGGTTTGATAAGAATCATAAGATAATGGCATATGTCCGAACAGGCTAATCTAGATAGAAAGTGGGATATCTTCTTACTCACAACTCCTATGAGATTTATTCAACTTCCTTGTTACTCTCAACTGATTAGTGGTTCCAAATAAAGCTTCTTGCATCGTAGTTCATCCTGGTTTGATAAGAATCATGAAGATAATGGCATATGTTCGAACAGGCTAACCTGGATAGGAAGTGGGATATCTTATTACTCACAACTCCATGAGATTTATTCAACTTCCTGGTTATTTCCACTGATTAGTGGTTCCCAATCAAGCTTCTTACATCGTGGTTCATCCTGGTTTGATAAGAATCATGAAGATATTGCCATATGTCCGAACAGGCTAATCTGGAATCACCTGGATAGAAAGTGGGATATCTTCTTACTCGCAACTCCTATGAGATTTATTCAACTTCCTGGTTATTCTCCACTGATTAGTGGTTCCATCAAGCTTCTTACATCTAGAATCATCTGGATAGAAGGTGGGATATCTTCTTACTCACAACACTTATCTGATTTATTCAACTTCCTGGTTATTCTCCACTGATTAGTGGTTCCAAATAAAGCTTCTTAGATCGTGGTTCATCCTGGTTTGATAAGAATCATGAAATATATTGCCATATGTCCGAACATGCTAATTTGGAATCACTGGATAGAAAGTGGGATATTTTCTTACTCACAACTCCTATGAGATTTAATCAACTTCCTGGTTATTCTCCACTGATTATGGTTCCAATCAAGCTTCTTACATTTTGGTTCATCCTGGTTTGATAAGAATCATGAAGATAATGACATATGTCCGAACAGGCTAATCTGGATAAAAAGTAGGATATCTTCTTACTCACAACTCCGATGTGATTTATTCAACTTCCTTGTTACTCTCACTGATTAGTGGTTCCAAATAAAGCTTCTTATATCGTGGTTCATCCTGGTTTGATAAGAATCATGAAGATAATGCATATGTCCGAACCGGCTAATCTGGATAGAAGGTGGGATATCTTCTTACTCACAAACTTATGTGATTTATTCAACTTCCTGGTTATTCTCCACTGATTAGTGATTCCAAATAAAGCTTCTTTGATCGTGGTTCATCCTGGTTTGATAAGAATCATGAAGATATTGCCATATGTCCGAACAGGCTAATCTGGAATCACTGGATAGAAAGTAGGATATCTTCTTACTCACAACTCCTATGAGATTTATTCAACTTCCTGGTTATTCTCCCCACTGATTAGTGGTTCCCAATCAAGCTTCTTACATATTGGTTCATCCTGGTTTGATAAGAATCATGAAGATAATGGCATATGTCCGAACAGGCTAATCTTGGATAGAAGTGGGATATCTTCTTACTAACAACTCCTATGAGATTTATTCAACTTCCTGGTTATTCTCCACTGATTAGTGGTTCCCAATCAAGCTTCTTACATCGTTGGTTCATCCTGGTTTGATAAGAATCATGAAGATATTGCCATATGTCCGAACAGGCTAATCTGGAATCATCTTGATAGAAAGTGGGATATCTCTTACTCACAACTCCTATGAGATTTATTCAACTTCCTGGTTATTCTCCACTGATTAGTGGTTCCCAATCAAGCTTCTTACATCGT
>NW_026618011.1:0-14262 GCF_000801105.2 Raphanus sativus
TTTTTAATCAAAGTGTAAGTCTATGTATATGACAGAGGATATTAACTCCGAACACTCCAACCAAAATTTTTAACATCTATTCTATCAAAACACAATCATAAAAAATCTACCAGACCATTTTCACTAATTATTTAATATAACATATTTAATTATTTACATTAATTAATAAAATAAATAAGGTTTCTAGAAAGTCTTTAATAATTCATAATGATGTTAATAATAGACTTTTTTTAATTTTTTTTTACTTTTAATTATAATAAAATCTGTTGAAAAAAAATCTAACAAAATCTAGCTAAAACTTTCGAATATTTATATAAAACATGCATTAATAAATTTCGTAATTATTAGTATATTATTATTATAAATTAATGTTAGTTAAATTTTTAATATAAAATAAAAATAAAAATAAAAATATATGCTATGTTATAAACTGGTAAATAACTCAATTTTAAAAAAAGTATTTTCAGTTAAATAAATAAATAAAATATCATTCACCGTTAACGAGTTAAATATGTAAACTATATTTTTTATTTATTTTGAAATTTACAAACTAGGATTGTGCATAATATCCAAATCCGATCATTAAATATTTTACATAACCCAAACCAAAACTTAAAAATAGCTAAATGGATCCAAAATTTTGATATCTGAAAAGCTAACCCATATCCGACCGAACCAAAATATTTCAAGAACACAAGAATATCTGAACACAACTGATGTATTTTAATTTAATATCTAAAAATATCCAAAATACTTAAAAATAGCTAAAAATCAATATCTAAAAATAATATAAACACCATAAATACCATAAATACCTACAGTTTTTTCATCATGTTATTATAAAACCAAACCATTTCCATGTTAATTTTAGATAATTATCATACTCTATTTAAATTTATATGTCATTATAATATTTTTTATTTTGAAATTTAAGGATTTAACGTATATTGAGATTTTTTTTAATTTGTGTACATAATTTAAATGGATATCTAAACCCAAACCAAATCCGCAAAGAACTGAACCAAACCGAATCAAAATTTATTAATATAAAAATTAGATTTAAATCTTTAAGAGCGAAAACCCGAATAGACCCGAACAGAGTTTTTCGAATGTCCACTCCTACTCACAACAATATATTATCTAAAAAGATTATATACACAATAAAATAGTATATATCTAACCTTTTATTCACCTACTATTAACAAAATATGCTATTTGAAAATATATTTTTTCTGATAATACATAAAAGATATTACTGAAATCAAGTTTAACTATATATTTAATGTTTATTTTTAACTAAAAAAAATTTTGAGGAAACAAATTTTTAAAAATTATTACAAAATTTAAAATATTTTATAATACAATTCATTAATTTACTAAGAAAAATAAAAATTCAAAGTTATATAATTCTCCAAACTCAAAAATAGTTGTATGATTTTCTGAAATTTCTCTTGATAAAAATATACAATTTTGAAAATAGATATTTCAAACTCAAAATGTTAATATCCCAATTTTATAAAAAGATAAAATCATATATATTAAAGTATAAGTTTTTGAAATGCAACACAAAAAACAATTACGTGTAAAAATTAAAAGTAGTATAACATTTTGAAATCTTAATTTAATAGTAACAAACAATGAGAAAACTTAATACTGTAGACATCCAAAAATATTTTTATATCTATGAATTTACTAAAATAATATGATAAATACCAATATGTATAAAATTTACTGAAATAATAGGGCTAAATTTTAAACTAAAACAATGTATTTACTTATAAAATCTCGCAATAATCTAAAATGAAAAGATGCTAAAATATTTTGTTAAACACAACATGTAGATATAAATTATCCTAAACAAATATTCTTTCTATATTATAATAAATAATTTTTTAAAAAGTCGTATGAAAACAGTAGAAATTAGAAAAAACATATTTTGAAAAGTTCTCCATTTTATTATTTCATATTATGAATCTATTGTAATGAACTCGAAAATATATCATTATGTGAAAATAATTAATAACAAAGTAAAATCTATAAAAACACCAGTATATATTAATAATATCGAATAAGAAACTTAAATGAAGTTTATAGAGTTATACAAGATATAACACTAAGTTTAAATCATATATTTTAAAATTTAACAAAAATATCAAAGTTATACAATTTTTATTGAATGAAAAATTCCACAACATAGACGTGTGAGTCAAATTCTAGTTGTATTTTAAGCCGAGAGCACATGTGGGATCATGAATGTTCTGAAATTATTCTTATTTCTTCTAAACTTTTCCATGTATATTGCAAACACAGACAATTCTCATGATTCATAAATCATTTTCAACGAGTTAGAGAAATTTGTCACAAATATCATATATATTATAACCCAAATAAGAACTTTAAATTCCAAGTGCAATGGTGTGAGACTCAATCTTGTGTCATTTACTTCCTTCAAAATCTACTATACCATTTTTATCCTGAAAATTTTCTATTTATGTGATCCACTCGAAAAAAACACCTTCTTTATATTCTTAGATTCCATTGTATTTTTATATTATTTTTTATAAAATATATATTAAAATCAACTAACTCTATTTTGTAGGTATTAAATTATATATCTTTTTGACAAATAACTTAAATTATATATCAAAATAAGCTTATATTTTTAATAGCTAATATATAAATATAAATTAAAATTAATTAATTTATTAACCTACAGTCGACTCAATCCAATAATTCGGTGATCCGGAAAGTAGTTTAGTTCAGTGTCTAGGATTGGGTTTATAAAAACATTAGTATTTGTTTTTTCCTAATTAGAAGTTAAAACGCACATGTTCATTTTACTCTTTTTTTTCTCAAGAACATAGTAGTCACAATCGGCATAAAACAGGATATCCGTAATCATAAGGTAGGCTCGCATGTGTATTACAACCTCGTATATATGCAGGACCATCTAGATCAACCTCATACCTCGCATTGCTAGATATATTGTAAAGGCACAAAGTAAAAGAACTAAAAAGAGAGGTAAAGGAAAATAAGGATGCAATCCTTGTTTCAGTGAAAGCATAACAAAATAAAGAATATTTAACGTAAATATCGAAATTCAAATATCTAACGTTTTTATAAACCTGTTATACCTTTGTAGTGATCTTACAAACGCGTATTCATAATCTTAGCACAAAAGAAAAAAAAACAGATTCATTGCAACCAATTTATTGATAATAAGATATTCATATGTGGAAGAAATTGAGAACAACTCTCAGTTATAAAGGAAACCCTAATGATGCTGCGGGTCGGATCCTCCTGGGCTTAACCTCTCCAGAGATTTTTCCTGCCTGCCACTGCCCCCGGTAGCTTGACCATCTGCTACAGTTGGGGTTGTCGCCTCATTAGATGTGCTTAACTCTCTTACCTTTACCCCGACGGGAGTCTTCTCAAGAGGGCGGGTTCCGGTGACAACTGAGGCTAGCAGAAGAAACCACAAGAAGCAAAACGTGAAGCTTAACTTAGCCATTATATAATACAAATTATTGCACCTAGTTACTATATATAGAAAGTCAATAGGAGAGAGAGAGGGATTGCAATTATGAAATAGTTAACGTGGTGTGTATGCGTGCATATGAGGAAAGAAGAGATCTCAGGAGGGTTTCTACTTATAGAGATTTTTTTTGGTAAAATTACTTATTGAGATTTATTTGAAGGGTTTCTAGTAGTGGTAGTGGGGATAGGTTGAACTAGCTTAGGGCTCGAGTGCTTATTGGAAGTGCAAGCGTGCGTTGTCACCGACGAATTAAGTTTTTATTTTATTGACATAAAGAATATGCAAAACCAAACCGAAATATGATTATGATACTACCGAACATGATTTTAGTTTTAGAAATTGTAGTAGACGTGTATGGTTTGGGTTAAACAGTGATTAAACAGAATAAACTGAAATTTGAATTCACTCAAAGCCTCAAATTTTCACTATTCCGATTGGGAAAACCTCAAAAACATTCAGGATTGTTGCTACTCAAAACTAGGCCTCAGTCACATAGCATCAAGACTTAACGTGTAGACCTCGCCTTAGATCCGACTACTTTGGAAGAAGAAAAAATATTAATTGAAGTAAAATTTGACAAGTCCTTCCCAAAACAAATTGACAAACATGATAATATATTTTTAGTGGATGTTAAATACACTTAGATCCCGAATATTTGTGACAGATGTAGACAGTTGGAAGATAAAGAAAAAGATGCTTCCTCTCAATTCCCCAAATGTGTGTAGAAAATGAAGTACCAGCGATTGAAATCGAAAAGGAACAAGTTCAGTTCAGTGTTATATCAGATCAAAAGATAGTACAAGTTGAAAACTCAGGGACGGAAACCCAAGATGGTGTTGAGCTGAAGGATCATTCAACGCCACCAAGCTGCCCCATTCACTCTCCGGTAACAATAGCCACATGCTCCAACTCTCAGTCGATTTACCTCCATTTGCAGATTTGTCTCTTCAGGTAGCTACTTCTCAAAAGGATAGTTTTACTATTTTTTGCCATTCATCTCCGGATGCCAAATCTATTTCCTATACACCAGCAGGTTTATCATTTGCTCACATTTCTCTACATAATATGGATAATGTTCAAGAAAATATTATCATCAACGGGGATATTACACACTCAAAAAATGATTCTTCAACCATGAGTTTTCTTTCAACCGAGTCCAACCACCAGATTGGTGGTAGGGGAATGATTTACATATTACCGAGCAAATGGATGAATTTGGAAGTGTGACATGAAGGCGTAGGCTGATTAAGCCTACACAAAAATACCAAGAAATGGAATGAATAATAATGCGTGGAAGAGGGAAAAGAGACCGTAGGGGTCGAGGTTCTTAAACCAAGCACGGAAGTATCCTTCTTAATTTGGTCAAACTAAAGAGTACATTTACCAAGTTCTTGGTTTAATAGCTCTTTCATTACTTACTTCATGTATCTAACTTTCTATGTTATCAAAAAGATCACATCTTGTAATTTGTCCTTTTTAAAATTGAATACTTTTTCAAAAAAAAAATTGAAAATTTGAAAACTCGATTAGTTATATTAAAATGATATATAATAATATAGAGATATATGTAAACTATATATATATAAAATAGTAGTATAGTCTTAAATTTAAGCATACAAAATATATATTTTGACATTAAATTTATTTTATTAGTTTATTATGTTATTTGGAATTAAGAGTTATTTTTATTACGTTGATATTGATATTTCATATATTTATCTATTTAGTAATGTTATAAATATTAATAGGTTTGTTCTTATTTGCTAGTTTAGAAAAATATTCACAACTACTTTAATAGTTATTTTTTCACTATTTATTACTATTTTCATCTAAATAGTTTTCTTTTTAATAAATTTTATTGTTTGATCTGGTCGGTCTTCAGAGGAACACATTTAATGTTATAACATGGATTAGCCCGAAAGCATACCACACTGTTTGAATCGAATTTAAAGTATCTTCTGGCTAATATCATACGTGGATCGATCATCTATTACAGTCCACCATGTAAATCACTTGGACCTAAAACCAAATACAGACCGACCAAATAGTGATAATTTAGTTTTCAGAAGGAATCTAACCTAAAATTATATGTGTACAAACTAAATCCCAAGAAATTACTACTAGGCTACCACCACTTAGTTAAATATTTAAATAATTAATTAAAATTGTTTTCATCTAAATAGTTAAATAAAAAAACTTCCATATAATTAAAATTTGAGCATTGATATTAGTTCTTTATGCTTTAAAAGAATTTGATTAACAATCATATAATTAAAAATTCACAAAAGTGTATATTAAATTAAATATATTTATGCCAAAAGTCACCCATATCAAACTAAGGATATGACTAGTTTCTCCGCTAACACTTGTAAACACAGCTTTTGCGGTTGATAATGATTGTTGGCGTTTTGTAACAATCTCAGAAAACACTATAAATCGTTTTAAACCGTTCTAAACCTCTTACATTTAAAAGCTGGTTTCAACTACAGTTTGCGGTTGTAGTAAAGTATTTTTTTCTTTTAAAAAGAAAAATAATATAAAATGAAATAAAAATAAAAATATTCAATAATAAGTTTAAATTGAAATAATAGAAATACTAAAATATATATATATATATATTATATTTTAGTTTATATTATAAAAAATTAAAACAAAAAAAATTATTTTCTTAAAAGTTTAAAAGTATACTTTTATCAATATAATTTCATATCTATTATAATATTATGATTTTTATAATTATATAAATTTTAAATATTGTTAATTTATTATTTAACAAATACTGCAGTTAATAGTTAACCAGTCATAATATTCCGTAAATACACTAATTTTTAACAACTATATCAGTCATATAAATCTTTCAGAAACGATTAAAACTGTAATTATCTGCATCCGCAAATGTTCGCACCTAAAACCGTACCGGTTACACTAGTCTGGCTATAAATTAAAGTAGATGTCTCAATATAATAATCAAATTTATACACCAAAAAATCAATATCCCAAAAGCCAAACGGCAATCAAATTATGTATTCATTTTTCTCGTTGCTTTCGTTTTCAGTTCTTGATTACCAAAAACATCTACAAAGTCATAGTTCTACAAGTGACTCTTGCGATTTTTTTTTTTGAAAAGACGTGACTCTTGTGACTTGAAATGGCAAATTGGTGCTTTTAAAAGTATAGGAAATTGATAAAGATCTCCGCATTCGGTATAGTACACATATTTAATACGATCGACATCGTAATAAATTACTTATTGTATAAGGGCCAAGTCCATTATATACTCATGTGCGATCCATTTCTCTTCCTGATTTGTTAGAGCAACATTATTGGTGGGACAAATAAAATATCCTTAGCATATTTTAGTAATATTTTTAAGTTAGGAACAAAGTTTAAGAATTTTCCTAATGTTGTAAATTATTGGTAGGACAAAAAAAAGTCCTTAGCATATTTTACAAATTCAATTCATAAAAACATTTGTACCTTAGCTTAAAACAACCACATGATCAGTCTTGAGACAAGAAGAATAGCATGTATTATTGAATTGAGTGTTTGCTGTTCTAAAATACCACCACCATCTTTTAGTCAACAGAAGATGTTTTTTCTCGAACATGACTTATTTTTCCTTCTTGACAAGTAGTTGCAGCAGAAAGATAGACAAACAAATCTTGATACCAGAGAGTTTTTCAAGCTTTTCGACAGAATCCATGACAACAACTTCCTCACCATCATCACTGATCCATATTGGTAGAGGCGTTCCCCAAAATCTACTTCGGCTAATGCACCAATCCCTTGCGTCTTGAAGCCAATTGCGAAAGCGTTTATCCTGAGTTGCAGCTCAATCAAGAAGAAGGTTTTATAGAATAATGTCATTAACTCAAAAATTGCGAACCGATACTCTCTCCTCATCCGCAAAAGGGACACAGCTTCTGTAAGTTTTGTAAGACTGAGACTTCTTAGCTTTCGATGCCGGCAAAGAAGAAGAGTCATCACGCAGGTTCCTCTCTTTCACAGATGATGCATCAACAACTTCTTCGTCATCATTACTGGCATTAGATTGATCATTTTGTTGCGTTTCTTCTGCGTCTTTCTTGTGTGAAGAAGCTTCCTCTCCTCCTCCTCCTCTCACCTCTCTACATTTGAAAGGAATTCGATAACCAGTTTCACTACAACATACTTCTCTTTTCTCTACACAGACAAAAAAAAACAAGATTCATTCAAAACAGGAATCGTACAAATCAAGAATCAAGATCATCAGTATTGAGTTTAACTATTGGAAACCCTAGATTCTAATTGAGGAATTGAACATTCAAAGCATCAAACAAAACCATACAGATCCCGATACCAAACAGAGAACAGTAAAGCAGATTCTCGATTGGATTTTGAGAGAGAGTAAGATTAACCTTTTCGGAGGAATTGCAGGAGACGCAAGGACCTGAAGGAGAGCACTCGAAGGTGACGTTGCTTCCTTTTGGAGTCTCTTTGAAACCTAGAAGGAGCCTACGCCCTCCACCGCCACTGCTTCTTCACAACGGCGAGAATCAAATCGGCGAGAAGCAATGATCAGCTTCTATTGCTCACCACTATCTCCTTATCTCCATCACCAAGCTCAACCGATCTCTCTTCTTCCGTTCCAATCGATTTTTCACACAAGGAGATTTTTTTCGGCCATTCACAACACAACACGTGTCTCCTAAGGACGACACCGAAAAGTTCTTAACTAACAACGTCCCAACTTATCTTGCCTAATTTTGATTTAAATTAAATCAGTTTAATCCTAAGATATGTCCGTAAGGACGCCGATAATCATGCTTTTAGGTGGTCTTATCGAGGACCGGCCTTTGGTTCAGCCAAAAGCCGGATGAAACATCCGTCTCAAAAGAAAATTTTGTAACAAAATGTGTATATTAATAAGGTCATAAATTTAAATAAAAAAACTTCCAGTTCCCAAATTCTTAAAATCTTTTTTAAACCATCATTAGTTTTTGAAATCCAAGGGCCGGTCCTGGCCTTATCTCAAAAGATAAATTTTGTATAAACACCAAAACAACCATGTGAACGTAGTGGTAGTGGTTAAAAGGCAAGAATCGATCCCCTCAATTAATCTACTCGAAAAAATATTCAAAGATGGTTAGACGATAATTAGATGTTTTATGATTAGTGTTAGTCGGACGTATAGTCTCCACTTAAACTGATTTTTAAAAATTATTTTTTACAAAAATCGTTTTATTTTCGGTAATTGTATCATCAAGCAAGAAAGACATGAATCTTAAAAAGAATAAAGATGAATTTAAGAATCTTATATAGTTACACTGATCTATCAAAAAGAGTGTGATAAGAGACGGCTTGAAATGCCAATTATAATAAGCATTTAATCATTTGTGCATGTCCACGAAGCACAAATCTTTAACACCAAAAAAGTTACACTATGTCTAAACTCGACCGTCCCTGCCAGCGATACTATAATATAATAATACAAGCATGCGCACAAAAAAAATTATATATATATGAGAGAGAAAGAAAGAGAGAGCAAGTTTTTTTTTTTTCCGTCATAAAGTTATATTAAAGATAGGCCCAAAAGCCGGAAATGGACGGGCCACAGCCCTAAAACCCTTACATTCAACAAAAGCCCAAAAACCAAACTGGACCACAAAACAACAAATCCGGGCGTAGAGCCCATTACACACGTGAAACCCAAATGGTGAGATCTGCCGACATTTTGGGAAGTGCGACCATGCGTTGCCATCTTCACATGCAAGGACACGTGTCGCACAATCCCTCCACTCGCTGTCACCGCTGCAGATCTTCTCCGGAGAGCACAGCCGAGTCCCACCAGCCGTCGCAAACCTCGGAGCCACCCACTAGCTTTCTTGCTTCCAATCTCGACAGATGAGGAAGCCGCATCACCAACGCCTTTGAATAGATTTAGAACACCGGAGAGCTTCATTAGGACTTACCCGAGATCTCGACCCGAGGCGTCACGGTCAGCTGCTTCAACATCACCGCTTCGTCTACCGGAGAGCATCCATCGATAACTCAAGATCTCCTCTAAAACCGAATCCAAACCCATCCACAAAACACCAAAAGAAACGTCACCGGAGCATAGGAAGCCTCCACCTAAAGAGAACCCTAAAGCCGATCGTTCATCCTTGAAGGAGAGGAGCAACGACGGAGCCGCAAAACCGACCGCCCACCGAAAGGAAAGGTGCGGCGACGGAAACCAACGATCTACACAAAAAACTAAAAGAAAGGACGCTTTATACTGCTAGGAAGAAAAGCCGGACCGACGGACGGTGACTGTGAAAGCTCACTCCGTCAGCCGGAAAACTTTATTCTCTCTCTCGCTGTTTTCTCTCTCTACGCCGGTGAGAGAACGAGTTTAAAATACAAGGTAAATAGCAAAATCATCTTCAATCTAACTACAAAACATTGTTTTACTCTAATTTTTACATCAAAATCATTTACAACCTAACTATAAAAATCACATTATTTTAATATAATACTGTAATTTCATACTAAATTTTGTGTTATACTATTTATCACACTGAAATACTATTCATTCTATTCGTTTATTTTATTAATAAAATATACAATTAAATAAATAAAAATAGAAAAATAAACACATAATATTATAAAATAATTTTTGGTGTAAAAATTAATGTTATAATTAGAAAATAATTTTTTTGTGGGTTGGTGAATTCCAACGATTCAAATTTGGTCGACACTCGAAATCGATTCAAGCATCCGCATATTGAATTTTTAAACCGGTCTAGTCACACCCACCCACAGCAGATCAATGGGACCTGTAGATAATGATTCAAATTTTCAGCCCTAATAGTAGTAGTAAAGGAAGAGAATGATTCAAGAAATTCCAATAAAATAGAAAAGGAAAATATCTCAAAGAAAAGATAGAAAAGGAAAGGAGTACAAAATATGAAATCAAATCTAGTCAAAGGCCTAGAGCACTTACGTGTTTGTTGTTTTAGATTAATGAATCAGAGATTCATAACTCACGTGTATTCACACATCTGATTCATCAGAAGATTTCACAACAAGAAGAATATTCATAAACAAAATAATTAATTGAGATAAGTACTATAATCTTTACTACTCACTACACATTTTATAAGGAAAGTCATTTTGATATTTTTCACATATTAAGAAAATTATTAAAATACATTTAAATTTTTATTAATTACATATATTCTATCAATAGTATTTTAGATAAATGAAATTATCTATAAAATTAATAAATTAATAACTAATATTAAACTGAAAATTATATTAAAATTCTAAAGTGATATTTTTGTAGCAAGAAAATTGATAAGATTCCACTAAGGTGAGGTCAAAATTGATTTTAGTTAAAAGGATAAGTTTCCAATTAACCGCAGGTTCTTTAATTATATTGTAGCGTACGTTTTTTACTGAAGCATTTCTTATCCAAAGATTATACAGCGTATCGATTGGTCAATTACTAAAGCATTTTATTGGCACATCATCAAATTTTCGTTAGTCAATACTTGAATACAAGATCTTTGACTTCGATAGAAGTTTTAACCAGAAAGACAATGAAGAACGATGTAGTATCGCCCATAAACATTTGAAGGTTATTTACGCTACTTAATCAGCCATCAATTTACTCTTAATTAGTTATAGAACTTAAATTTTATATATCAACTAGATTTTGACCCGCGCTTTGAAAGCGCGGATTTATTTTCCTTTATTTTTTTAAATTGACAAATATTTAGTAAATGTCATTTTTTCATATATTTGTTTTTTATAAAAGACTTAAACTTTTTATCTTTCTTTATCGTATTTCATTTTAGGTCTGAGCATAATATCCGGACCCGAAGAACCAACCCCAAACCGATCCGAAAATCAAGGTCCCGAACCCGATCAGACCTGGAGTAAATATCCGAATGAGTTCTAAATTGCTATATCCGGAGAACAGGTCCCGAATCCGATCCGAACCGAGAACTGAATGAGTACCTGAAGATATCCGAAACTTTAGTTACTTGGAGTACAAATAACCAAACCCGTTTTAGATATTTTGGTTATTTAGTTATTTTTCAGGTTCTTATGCATGAGAACCGAACCCACCCGGACCCGGAAAGATCCGACTCGAACCCGACCTAAAATTTTATAATACCCGAATGGGGTTTAATTTCAAAACCCGAAAAACCTGATACCCGAAAGAACCGATCCGTACCCGAATGGGTACCCGAACGTCCAGGTCTAATGAGTATTATGTTTAGAAAATTAAACTTTATTTTTAATGAATTAAGGTTGTATAACTCTGATAAATTAATTTTATTATGTGGTTAACTTTTTTAATAAAAAATTATATATTTTTAATAAAGATTTATACTTTTCAATGAAAAAAATCAAATTTTTTTATGAATGCTTAAATTATATTAGAAAAAAAGAAAAAACATAATAATTAAGTGATTAATTTTTTTTACTACACAAAATATTAAGAATGGTTAAAAATAAATTATTTGAACTTTGAGAAAAAAATAAGAATTGAATATGATTTATTAATCCCAAATGGCCCAAGAGAGATAATGTGGGCAGTGGGTTAAATCCAAAAAAATGACCCAATATATATGTGTTATTAATATTATTTGATTGTCCTTAATGAAATATATAATGTTAGTAAAGAAAATGGTATTTTTAGTAAGAAAAATCAATATAATCATGTTTTAATAGTATAGATTGAAAAAATGGGGAATATACTGTAGTACATTTGGTTAAAATTTGATTCAAATATTTTGGCTTGATTAAACTGTCAATACTATGTCAATATTGTCTGTCCATAAGTATATATTGCATTTTGATAAGCAAATATTTGAAATAACATATAGGTTGTTGGAAAATAAGCCTTTGAACATGTCAATAAGTGTTTTAATAGTTTTTAATTATTGTGTTATGGAATAAGGTGTGTTTAGAGTTTTATTATGAAGATGATTCTGATGGGCTGAACATTTTTTCTGATTGCTTTAAAAACGCACGGGCTTTACTCTGAATCGGGCCTAAATTATTAGCTGCGAATTGATGTATACGGACATTAAATAGGCTTTAAAAACTGAGGAGTTCTGATTGGTAGATAATAACTGTCACATTTATTTTTTTTTAAAAAGGAGAAAGGCAATGGCAATGGCATGTAATTAACTTCAAAATCCAAGGGCAAAAACCTATTAGGTATTTTGCTTTAATAGTATAGATATTTGTTAAATCAGCTAATATCTCTATTTTCATAGAACTTAGAATATATATCAAAATCAATTTTGTAGTGTTATATTAATAGATTTCCTGTAGTCTCAACTGAACTATACACGATTTAACTATGAGAAGAAATCAAAAACCATTTTCATATGTCGTTTCCAATAGTGTTTATATTTATGTTAATATAATGAGAAGCTCCTTTAATCAGAAAAGGTTCCTATCAGTTAAGAATCCAGAGGTGAATGTACGATATGTAACTTGAATTTGCTTCTTTTTTTCTCTTCAACTGTTTAATCCTTTCTTTGAGAAGATAATCACCATCAATTTAAAACGCGACTTAGTGATCTACTATGCCCGGACCATCTAAATCGACCCCATGTAATTATATTGTACATTCAAACCATTCTACTGTTTTGACGGTTAAGAAGAAAGAAAGAATACGTATTTGCTTGATTTTGCTAGTTGGTTAGAAGTTAAAACGTACTTGTTCGTTTTACTTTTTCTTTTAAACATGCTAATCACAATCGGCATAAAACACTATTTAATCATAAGGCAGGCTCGCACCTTGCATTGCTATATATATTGTAAAGTCACAAAGTAATATCGTGTTTTATACGCAGGGCCATCTAAATACCAGGACCATTAGGTTTCAAGAAAATAAAACCAGGACCGTAAAAATCAACCTCCCTTGCATTGCTATATATATTGTAAAAGGCACAAAGTAATGGAGCTAAAAGAAAAACGTGTTCCAAAAGGTAAAGGATACTAATGATACGGTCCTTGTCGCGGCCAAAGCAAAACAAAATATAGAATATGTAACGTAAAATAGCGAAATTCAAATATCTAACGTTGATAAGAAAACTTAGAATAATGTATATGATGTATCAATACAACTGTTATACCTTTGTAGTGAGCTTACAAACACGTATTCATAATCTTATCACAAAGGGAAAAAACAGATTCATTGCAACCAAATTATTGATAATAAGAAATACACATCTGGAAGAAACTGAGAACCACTCTCAATTTTAAAGGAAACCCTAGTGATGTTCCGGGTCGGATCCTCCTGGGCTTAAACGCTCAGGAGTTTTTACCTGACTGCCACTGCCCTCTGAAGCTTGACCATGTGCTACAGTTGGGCTCGTAACCTCAATAGAAGTGCTTAACTCTCTCACCTTCACCCCGACGAGAGTCCGCTCAAGAGGGCGGCTTCCGGTGGCAACTGAGGCTAGCAGAAGAAACAACAAGAAGCATAAGGAGAAGCTTAACTTAGCCATTAAAATTACAAGATATTGCACGTAGTTTCTATATATAGAAAGACAATAGAAAGGGAGAGAGAGATAGATTGCAGTTGAAGTAGTTAATGTGGTGTGTGTATGAATGTATATGAGGAAAGAAGAGATCTCAAAGGGTTTCTACTTATAGCGATTTATTTATACGAAGGGTTTCTAAGCTAGCTTAGGGCTTGAGTGCTTATGGCAAGTGCAAACGTGAGCTGTCACCGA
>NW_026618012.1:0-14248 GCF_000801105.2 Raphanus sativus
GTTGGAATTTAGAGCATGTTTAGGGTTTCAAAATTTTTTTTTTTCTTTTCTAATTTATTTTTAGTGTTGAGAAGAGATTGAAGTTCTTAGGTTTATGTTTAGGGTTTTAAAATATTTTTTTGACATCTTTTTAAAAAATGTCAAAAATAAGTTTAAAATATATTTAGGGTTTTGTTAAATTTTTAAATCTAACTTTTCTCAAAGATAAGTTTTAACATTCATTTACTTTTTCTTTTTTTTGAACATAAAGTTTATTTAGGCAAAAAAACATGTTTACATCCCGGTGCTGCTATTTTAAGAATGTTAAAAACGTGAATCTATGAGTAATGGAGATTGAATGCTGCTCAATGTAAAGTCAGTGTCTTCATCATCTTCCTCCTCAGATTCTTGATTAGCAGCGACCATTGTTCTGCTCTGAAAATGGCGCAAGACAGATCATTAACAACAACGCCATCTGTTTACAAAATAGTTGCAACAAAGATTCTGAGATATACCGCTTTGCCACTCTCAAACCACTGTCTTCCTGTAAGCTTCTTCTCCTTGGGTGCTGTAAGAGCAGATTCCGGCATCAGCCTTGGAAGTTTAAAGGCCACAGATTAGATGTTAGTTACTCTGTGAAACAAATAAGGGAAAATATACAGGAAGAGTTACTCACTTGGTTAGCTCAATTGCAAGCTCTGCCTCATATAACTCTCTCCAAGCCACAAATGTCTCCTGCAATACCTCATCCTCTTTGGCGGCTTCTTCCTCTGCATAGTTAGCCCCATCACCTTGCCCATAGTTTTCAGACAACCAGTCCTTTGCTGATGACACCAAAGTGATTTCATCTGATAACGAACACACAAGACAGAACGTACACATGAGTGAAAACTTGGACTGAAAATTCATTTCTTTCAATTGATAAAGCTTCTCATTATTCAATATATTCCTCATATAAACATTCAACACTCATCATTCACATGAATCCAGCAAAATATAAAGGAAAGTCAGTACATACCACCACCACTTACTTCATTGGAAACATGTTGTTTGTTGTCAAAAGAGACAGCTCGTACAATGACTTTGTTTTTCCCAGGCATGTACAATGATCTTGAAACTGATGCACCATCTCTCTGCAGCAAAACAAACGCCAACACTTAATTTGATATCAATACGAATGTTCTTATCTATAAGCAACACGTTCATCTGAGCAATCTGATGCAAAATCTGAGCTATTATCTGCAGCAGAAGCAGAGAAAGGAAAGGCACGGTTAGAAACAGAGTATGTAACTATTTGGGCATTTCATCGAACACTTTGTAGGAGTAGGTGCGAACCTCATCTCTCTCTTTGATTATCTCTCTAAGATAAGATTTGGTTTCAACTCCATGAAGTCTCCGGCGAGCTCGGTTACACATACACCACCAGAGTCTCTGAGAAGGAACAGAGGCACGACACCGTTGACCGAAACTTTGACAACACTGGTGCAAGAAGAAGCTTTCCCTAACGTTGGATGATACCACGACGAAGGGGTGAACAGAAGAGTCGGCGTCGAGGCAAGACGTCGAGATTGCCTCCTCAATTTGTCTGTCAGAGAGGAAAACAGATTTAGGGCAGGGCAATTTTCCTTGATTGAGACAACTTATACTTTGTTTCCCAGAGAAAAATTAAACCCTAGAAACAGAGAAAGATTGAAAGTGATAAGAGATAGATGAAAGAAAACGATGGAGAAGAAGAATGAAGGACATTGGTCAAAGAAAAAAAAAAGAAGAACGAAGGACAGAGGACGACGAGAGATAGATGCTAAATTTTTTTTTTGTGCGTGATGAATGAAAACATCTATTTTTTTTTTAAATAACTTTACCAAAAAAAAAAGCCGCTCCAAAACATAAATTTCGCTAAGTTTTTTGGCTCCAAAATAAATATTCCGCTGCATAATACACTTTCGGGGCTCCCGCTTAATGAAAATCTTTGCTAGCACGAAATTAATGTTACGATAGAGTTATGGTCTGATTTTGACATTATTAGTAGCAGTTCATGAATTCGTGCTACCGCGAACTGCTACCAATACTCATATTTTTTGTAGTGATATAACGATTGATATCGTACTATACTATCTTTTTCAAATATATAGTACAGAACAATTAATTTATACCAACAACCATTATAAAGAAGATGAAGAAAATAAAAAAAACTGAAAAAGATGAAGGGTTTGTAGAGAGTATGCTTAACCCTAACCTAAATTATATACCCAAACCATATATCCTAAACCCAAACACTTAACCCAAACCATATACACTAAACCAAACCCTAAACCCAAACCATATACCCAAACCATATACTATAAACCCTAAACCCAAACCATATACCATAAACCCAAACCATATATCATAAACCCAAACCCTAAACCCAAACCATATACCCTAAACCCAAACCATATACTCTAAACCCTAAACCCAAACCATATACTCTAAACCCTAAACCCAAACCATATACACTAAACCCAACCCATATATCCTAAACCCAAACCCTAAACCCAAACCATATACCCAAACCATATACCCTAAACCCAAATCCTAATCCTAAACTCTAAACCCTAAACCCAAACTCTTATCCATTACGTGACTATGCTATACATGTTATATGTTATGGTATGGAATACTCGACACACCCACAAACTTTGTATATATGAAATTCTCTAAAATTTTCTTAGAGAGAAATAATGAGTGGCGACAGTGTTGTAAGAACAAAACAGTGTAACTGATCAAGTAGTGAGTAACAAGAATCAGGAAGCAGAGAATGAGATACGAATTGCAAAAGAAGAGAAAAAGAAATGTATTGTACTATATACTGTAATTTAAAATAGTATAGAACATATGACGCATGATATAGAATAGGGATTATGAAGAAAATTAGAGAAGTTTACATGATAGAAAGAGAGAAAAAAACGGATGGAGGGGAGAAAGAGGGAAGATGTCAAATAGATAGAAGAAAATGGAATGCCGAATAGATAAAAAATGACGGAGATGTCGGATAGAGGGAGGGAGGGAGAGAGAAAGTGGTGAGGGATAGAGTAGAGGAGAAAGAGAAAGTGGTTGTGACTATGGTAGAGGAGGGAGAGAGAGAGAAAGGGGGGGAAACGAGGGATGGAGTAGACAAAGGAACATGGGAAAAAGTGGTGGTGGCTATGGTGGTAAAGGAGAAAGGGAGGAAGAGAGGGAGGCAGAGAGGGAATAGACAAAGAAACATGGAGAGAAGGAGAAAATGGCAGAGTTATGCTGGTAGAGAAGGGAGAGAGAGAGCTATAGTGAAAGAGAGGGAAGGATGCGGAGGAAGAAAGAAATTGTACTATGTTATGTTTCTAAATGAAATGGAATACAACAATATTATGTCTTATTTTAAAAATAAAATCTGACTATACTATATATGTGTGTAAAATAGTATAGATTTACAATCGTGATTATAAAAAATTATATAAAATTTACAAAATATATGTTTGTTTTGAAATTTTCAAAACATACTATATATAAAAAAAATCTATGTTTTTATAATGTTAACTACAAAGTTCAATAATTGCTTTAATAGAAATTAAAAGCAATTAAAATTAGAAAGGGAAAACATAGTTGTGAGAAAAGTAAAAAATGAAAAAAAAATCAGAAAATTGCATGTCAAGGACAATATGGCAATTATTATACAAATATCATAGCCTCTCCTTTGTTATGTGTATATACTTCATTTAATTTCTACATTGGTTATGCTTCCAAATTTCCCTATACGTAAATCATCAACATCACTATTGTTTTTTTAATACTTGTTAAATATGGTATTACAAATTGTAAGAAATTTTTCGTTGACGGTATTACAATCGATAATTTTATATGTTTTATGAGAATTCATGGAGCTGACTGCATCACTATGAGCCGTCTTATGTTAAATAACTTAAAATCATATAATTGCGATAATAAGAAACCTTCACAACTTAGTATGAAAAATTACCCAATTTCATATAAATATTTATATTTTGTCAAAATTAAATGCAAGTATATCTTACCAAATACAAAACTAAGATAATTTCGTCTATCAAAGGAAGACAATGGTCGGCATGTTTGTGGCCGGTGTAGCCATCGTGGCTTAAAAGCCATTGTGTTCTTGGTAAGAGAAAAAAAAAGATTAACATTGATCGCTACACTTACTCACAGTGCTTGGCACACCCTAACTTCTCTGTCAAGTCAGGTATTAAAATCTCTCTGATCATCTATATGCTTAGCTTTGATAGCTTTAGTTTACCAGCATACCATTTTTTTATTTGCTTGAAAATGTAGATGGGTTCTTATGCGGACAAGATCCTAGTAAAGGATACTCTGGTCCCGGTGGTTCAATGTACAACTCACAGCAGCAACATTCCTCTATGGCAAAAACAAAAAAAACAAAAAAAAAACATTCCTCTATGGGAAACAGCTACGAGAGCCAAATAATGACTCTGCTATCTGTATGTAAATCTTCTTGAGAAAGTAACCTTAATAAATTACGTATTGTTGATTTAAGGATTGTACATTAAAAAAGGAAAACTTTGATGGGTCTCCTATTATCCTCAGAAAGCTCTCGCTTGTACGTCATGTAATTCACGAGAATTGAGCTGCCATGCATAAAACTTAACGTACAACATTCTCTCAAGATGCAGAATAATACTTTAACTAACATTACAGAAACCATAATATATATCCACAAGCTTTAATTTAGATCCTTCATTTGCTCCTGCTCTCATCAGTTTTGGTAGGCTAAACTTTCCAATAGAAATGGGTGTATTCCCTGGATTTGGTGTCTGGATCAATCAGAACAATCAAGAGTCTCCTAATGTCAGCTTATTTCATCAATCATATATAGGACCCGATGAAGCCAAATAAATATATATAAAACACATTTTTATTTTTGTTCATGTAGGCCGAGTCCAAGAGATCTGAAAATGTCGAGTCCAAGTCGGCGTCAGAGAAAGACACTAATAATGCTCATTTTAAGAAGAAGAAGAAGGATGTGATATATTATGATTATAGAGATTCGATCAGACAACAAGGGCTTTGGTATGAAGCAGAGAAGAAGCATCCGTGGCATAATCCCCGTCCCAAGATCAAGGTAAGATAAAAATCACCAAACAAAATACAATACCCACAGATGTTTTTGCCATGGTAGAATCAAGAACAAGATCTTTGAAATTTCTTTTTATTTATATATCTTTGAAGGTGACAAATAAAAAGGGTCTTTACCATATGAACATAGAATTGACCGTGGGAACAGCTCCTGATACACTCTACGGATTGATGATTGAACCAAAAGGCGGTCCGTTTTTCGATTATGATAAGTGGCGCGACCTAATGGTTTTCTTTACTAATCATTATATATATGATTCGAATGTGGTATTAAATATAGCCAATACTTGATATATATATTTTGTTATCTAGAAAAACACATCAAGAAAGGTTTTGAAGGAGAATGGTCCGAGGCGGGACATCATGGTGGAGAAAGCTGTAGCTTATAAATTCCTTTCGCTGACGACTATATCCATCCCGATACATCTAACTATGGTAGAAAACAGAAAAGATCTTACGGTAAGAAGCTTTATCTCACAAGAATCAACACCTTTGTGTTCGTATTGATGAAACCTAGCTAATTCAGCCTATTTACAGACAAAATATAAGAAAGGGAAAGTAATGTTGATGAAAGAGTTCCACGGCAACTATAAAGTGGAGCCTATATATGTAGATCAAGAACGGCTGTGCAAAAAGAAGTCACCAAAGAGTCCAGAAGAATATAAAAAATGTAGTGGTGGCCGAGGAAGGGTTGCGTCAAAGCTTACAATAAACCACTACTTCGAGCCATATCCTCCATTTAATATACCGCCGCTTTCTTGGTTCATCCGTGGGATCACCATCGAAACCTCCAAAAAGCTGCTCAGCGCGCTTCAGGAGATGGCTTCGATTGTACGAAATGCAAAGCCACCCTCAGAAGAAATCATCAAAGCGAGTGAGAAAGAGATTATTCAATTACATGATTTTTGAAAAATATAGAACTATAGAAGATTGTCGTCAAACATACAAAAGCCGTTTACCGCGTATTAGCGATTATCTTGGTATCGACTACGTACCGCAGCTAATATTGTTTTCTGAAGTTGAAACTACTAAAAAATTATTTGTGATTTAACATATCACAAGATGAAGGGCTACATGATACACCTAAGTGAAGACATGAAGAAATAAACATGGAAAGCACTTAGCTTCGTTCAATGAACATACGCAATTTCATGTTTTGATAAAAAAATAGTCTTATACAAATATAAGAACACAAACATATGTAGTGCTAGAGTGATTAGTTACTAATGGGCTTTAGAAAAGTGTCTAGTCCATTTATATTTAAGGCCCGCTAAAGGACTAACCACTCTTCCTCCGCTTGCTTCAACTCGACGTTACCGGTTCGGGTGAGGTGGAAGAGCCCGAAGAAATAACATTTGAAAAACCCGTTGATTTTGCGCGGTAGCCCGGGAATCAAGGAAGGAGTGACATTCCCAAAAGAAACAAAAGGGCCAATACGAAGAACAAATAGAGTATTTTTTTAATAGATTAAAGGAAAGAGGGAGGGCACAGGAGACGTGCCAACAACTTATCATCGCATCATGTCAATTCGTTAGATTATTCCTTTTAGGAAAAAAAAAAATTTCTTATCTCTCTCTTCTTCTTCTTTCTTTTTTCCGGGAAAAGAAACTGAGGGAGAGAGAGATATAGAGGTTAATGGCTTGCATTTTCTCCACCTGATATTAAAGGTCCTGCATATTTATTATAAGCCCTAGTTTTTTTTTCCTTCAGAGCTAGAGTTAAAACATTTAATCGGCGCTTACTGTGTTTTCTGAGTTTGGTTTCTTTTTTTTGATCATTTAATCTGAAAATCAATTGTTTCCATCAATTGATCATTATGTTCTGAGTGTTGTTTCTGCAAAAAAAAAAATAATAATAATAATAAATGTCAAACTCCGGCGGTTCTCCGACATCTTCACCGCCGGCACCACCAGCCGATTCAGCTCCCCCGCCGGCTGACTCATCACCGCCGCCACCCTCTAATCCAGAACCGTCACCTCCTCCACCTCCCGATTCACTGCTTCCTCCGCTACCTTCGCTTCTACCACCGTTAACCCCCACTCCGCCTCCAGCTTCTAACTCTCCACCGGCAGACTCAACCAACTCTCCGCCGCCGCCAACATCAACTAACACTCCTCCTCCTCCTCCTCCGGCGAATTCAGATACTCCACCAGCTCCACCAAACGAATCCAACAACCCTCCTCCATCTCCAGACGCTCAATCTCCTCCTCCACCACCATCGGAGTCTCCTCCTCCGGCTACACCGTCAGAACCAACCAACTCACCTCCGGCTCCACCGTCAGACCCCACCAACTCTCCCCCAATCCCACCATCACCACCAGCTTTTTCTCCACCGCCGAGCTCGCTCCTCCCACCACCCAAACCTCACGGTGGACCCTTGGTGCCTCCATCAGTCCCTACCAAAGAAACGCCTCCAACAAACAACACCGATGGAAACAGCTATCAAGGGAAGACTATCGCCGGCATGGCTGTCGCCGGTGTCGCCATCTTGGTCCTTATAGCCATTGTCTTCGTAGTGAGAAGAAAGAAGAAGAGAAACATCGATGCCTACGCTCACTCACACTACTTACCACACCCTAACTTCTCCGTCAAGTCAGGTTTTGTAAAAAAATCTCTGTTTTATATTTAATCTCTCTGTTCATCTCTATTCTTAGCTTTGATTAAATTTTCTTGAAATATGTAGATGGATTCTTATACGGACAAGACCCTAGTAAAATACACTCTGGTCCGAGCGGTTCAATGTACAACTCGCAGCAGCAGCAATATTCCTCTATGGGGAACAGCTACGGTAGCCAAAGAGGTCATCAATCCAACGACTCTGCGATCCTCGGAACCGGCCAGACTCATTTCAGTTACGAGGAGCTTGCGGAGATTACTCAAGGCTTTGCTCGTCACAACATTCTCGGAGAAGGAGGGTTTGGATGCGTCTACAAAGGCACGTTGCACGATGGTAAAGTTGTTGCGGTGAAGCAGCTTAAAGCTGGAAGCGGACAGGGAGACCGTGAGTTCAAGGCAGAGGTTGAGATCATCAGCCGTGTTCATCATCGGCATTTGGTTTCTCTGGTTGGTTACTGTATTTCGGATCAGCATAGATTGCTTATCTATGAGTATGTTTCTAATCAGACGTTGGAGCATCATTTGCACGGTAATTAAATGGTTTTATACTAAAGTGTTGTGAATTATGTGTTAGACTGACTCAAAAGAACACGTTTTTTTCTTGACAGGTAGGGGAAGGCCTGTGTTAGAGTGGTCTAAGAGAGTAAGGATCGCTATAGGATCAGCCAAAGGGTTGGCGTATCTGCATGAAGACTGTAAGTAGTTACTTATCCATTTGTTTAGAAACATATACTTCACAAAACAATAAGGCAGAGTCACATTCTTGTTTTTTTAACAGGTCATCCTAAAATCATTCACAGGGACATTAAGTCAGCAAACATTCTGCTGGATGATGAATATGAAGCTCAGGTAATAAAAAAAAGCTTCTCTGTTTTTTTTTTTAATATGGCATCATATGACTCTGTAAAGCCTTAGTTGATGAGACTTGTTATTGGTTTCTTCTTGTTTAGGTTGCTGATTTTGGACTTGCTAGACTCAATGATACAACACAAACTCATGTATCAACTAGGGTTATGGGAACCTTTGGGTAAGCATTCATCACAAAACTCTAAACTCCAATGCTCAATTCTTGAACACAAATCTTTAATGATCCTATGGTTTGTCACAAGGATGCAAGACTTAATTAACATGTTATATGTTCAGGTACCTAGCGCCAGAATATGCATCAAGTGGAAAACTGACTGATAGATCCGATGTTTTCTCCTTTGGTGTTGTTCTCTTAGAGCTTGTAACCGGACGGAAACCAGTTGATCAGAATCAGCCTCTAGGAGAAGAGAGTTTGGTCGAATGGGTAAAAAAAAAAATATTCTTAAATCACAGTAAAAGATTGGCTCTAGTTTACTCATGCAGTACTTATACATGACTTCTCACAGGCACGTCCGCTGCTTCTAAAAGCCATTGAGACAGGAGATTGCAGCGAACTGATTGATAGAAGACTCGACAAACATTACGTGGAGCATGAAGTCTTCAGAATGATTGAGACAGCCGCTGCATGCGTTAGACATTCTGGTCCAAAACGTCCACGCATGGTTCAGGTAATCATATTCAGCAACAAAAGTCTTGCTTACTATGCACGAAACTAATTTATTTTGGTAAATATAAAGGTTGTGAGAGCGTTGGACTGTGACGAAGACTCGGGAGACATTAGCAACGGAACCAAAGTTGGGCAAAGCACAACTTATAACTCAGGGCAGTACAACCAAGACATCACGAAGTTCAGGAAAATGGCGTTTGGTTCTGGCGATAGTGCAGATACAGGGATGTATAGTGGAGATCACTCTGTCATAAGCTCCTCTGATTTCTCAGGGAATGAATCAGAGACTCGGCCTTTCAATAACAGACGGTTCTAATCATACAGCTGGTGAAAGTTATACATACCTCTTCCCTCTTTTCTTGAGCTATGTAAAGCCATTCTTTTTTTTTGTATTGTTTTGAGATGAGTTCTTGGTAGGTGCCTTCAGTTTTTGTTTTGAGCGAGGAAAAATAGTGAAGAACTCTTTTGATTCTTTAATTTTGCCAAGATTATTACAGAATTTACATAGAAAATGATGTATATGTAACACTAAGAGACTAAAGAAGTTTGATAGCTTCAGCTCTAAAAATAAATAAGTTCCATACCCATAAAATCAAGCCAGGAAAGGAGAAAAAAAAAACACACACATGCACAAAAGAAGCAGTTAAGACATGATAAGCATAAATAAAGTGGTTTGTTTTTGGACAAAACAAGTTCATTAGTGTCTTGGTCGGAACTCAAATTCAGGACCTCCACGTCTGACTTCACCTTTAGCATGATGGTCTCCATTTTCCGGTAACTTGAACCTCACTCCATGTTTAATAACTGGAGGAGGAGGTCCGCCTCTTTCTTGTTGCTTGTTATCAAATCCAAATTCTATATCCTCACCCTGATCTCTTCCAGAGGGTTTCTCAATAGGCTTAGGCCGTTTCATATCCAACCCAAACTCCAAGTCACCTCTCTCCCTCGGCTCACGGTCCACAGGCCGAATCTCACGGCTCTTCTTAGACGACCCTTTCTCATGCTTTGGTTGCTTGCTATGCTGCTGCTTAGCCGCACGGCTCTCACGGTTGCATAGCCTCCCGAAGACACAAGCCAGAACGGATAAGACAAGGATTACGGCTAGGACTATGAAGACCGTACCAAAAGAACCGCGAGAGCCAGAGGAAGATGAAGAAGAAGATTGAGATGGATACTGTTTAGTGTATGCGGTTGGATACACAACAACAGGCTGCTGCATTTGTTGTACTCCTTGGTCTCCCATTTTTTTCTACTAGGTTTTGGCTTATGTTTGGTTCTTAGAGATAAATCAAGAAGTGGTATATATAAGAAGATGATGAAGTTGTCAAGGTCTTACTTTGAAGTTCCTTGAGTAGAGATCAAGGAAGGTACTTGTGAAGGTACTTGTGGAACAAGAAATGTGAATATGCTTCATTCCATGTGAGATAAGGGGTGATGAATTAATAGAAGCATATTGTGGATTGAAATAAATTTATCATACCAAAAGTGATAGATAATAAAAGGAATAAAACTCATTAATGGGTCTGAAACCAAAGTTTTAAATTGAGAGAACATTCTCTGTTGTTTTTATTTCTTGTCTTTTCTTTTCATAAAGAGATATAGTAAAGAGATTCTCTGTGATGTGTAAGTGCAAGAAGAGAGATGTACTTTGGAACAAATCTGATTTCTTTGTGTGAAGATAAAGTGTGATTTTGTACAATTTCATCTTTTCCAATAAAAAAGATCAAAAGATTTGTGAGAATTCAGTATTTTACACACAATAGTTTCAAGTTTTTATAAATGTGTGTAATAGAAATCACTAAAAGATAAGAAAAAAAAAACTAAAAAGAAGACTATTATACAAAACACAAAAACTGTGAAATAGTATAGAAAAAAATATAACTAATTAGTAGCTAGAGGAATAATACACCGCCACATAACCACACATCCAAACAAAAATAATTTATTAGAAACTACACAAACTATATGAATTATATGTTAACGTTTTTAAACTTTTATATACTATATTGCTAACACCATCAACATAATTTTGGTAGCCATAAAAATGTATTAGACTTGTAGCCTGGTAATATGATACTTAACATATTATGTCATCTTCTTTGATGTATAACATTGCATTTTGAATATTTTGATTTATATGTGTTTATTTTATTTTTTAATCATCTGGATGTGTTATGAATCTTATGATTCTTCTCAAATAAGTTTTCATTTGGTTGATGCCAAGTTTCAAATCCGACATATTTTTCCGATATCAAGATTATATTTATGCCATACATATTAGTTTAAGGATGTTCTCGATATTATATGCGGTTTTCAACACATTAATTTTGTCTAAATATGCGATTATGTAGTTGTGTATTGCTTGTCGACGTAGCAATCAGTTTTTCAATAATATACATAAATTATATATTATCGAGGATTATGTATACTACAGTTTAGTGCCCATTGTAGCTATCTTTACTGGTTCAAGATAAGATTCTGTTCAGTCTCGTGATAATAAAGGGGTCGGATGTTGTGGGGCTCTGCTAGAGAAAATGGTTTAAAGTTGTACACAACATAGGGATTAGCGTAAAGCACGCTTTGTATTCTTTCATGCCATTCTTTTGTTTTTTTTGGGGCTCTGCACGTCTCTAAATAATTGATTGTTTCTTGCGTTTGTGTATAATGCGGTCACCTTTTGATTTTGCTTACATTTTTATTTCCTTTCTGTTAATAAAGAAAAATATTCCTTACTCAATGATTCTGAGTTATTATTTTTGAGTTCACCCCTAGATTGAACCTAGAAGTTCACCCAACCAATAGGAATCACTCATTTAAAAATTGATATTTTTAAATAAGAAAATAAAATATTGTCAAGTTATATTATGTTATAAAATAAATAAAATAAAAACAAATAAAAATAATAGTAGTTACAAAAAATGATTTAAAAAATATATTTTAATATTTTCAAAAAATAAAATAAACCCTAAACCCTAAATCATAAACCCTAAACCCTTGAGTATACCCTAAACCCTTGGATATATGCTAAACCCTTGGATAATCTTAAACTCTTAACCCTAAACTCTAGTATATGCAAAAGAAATTTAGATATGTTAACGCCGTCATCGAAATACTAAACCCTAAATCCTAAACTCTAAACCCTAAATCTTTGGATAACCCTAAACTCTTTTTAGGATTAAGGATTTGATATTTTTAAGATTTATTGTGTAATGTTTTTAATTTAAATTTTAGAGTTTAGGTTTAGTGTTTTGATTACAGATTTAAAATATTTTTAACTTTTTGTATATATTACTATTTTTATTTATTTTTAATATTTTTATTTTAAAAACATAATATAACTTGATAATATTTTGTTTTCTTATTTAAAAGATATTAATTGTGAAATGAGTGATTTCTATTGGTTGGGTGAACTTCTAGGTTCACTCTAGGGGTGAACCCAAGAATAAGTCAATAATTCTAGCCGCAAAGTGTTTGCTTAAGAAACTATTTTCGAATACAATTATTTTTTTCGGAAAATAGATATGTAATTTCATCGTCTAACAGTAACTCGAACTAAAATTTAGGTTTAAATGCCCATTATATGCGGATGCTCGAATTTCACGTAGGTGCAGCAGAAACATTCTTCAATATACTTGTAGCTCTCGCTTGTACGTCAAGAAATAAGTCACGAGACTTTAGCTGCCTCGACATATTTCTTTTTCTCCTCGGTGGTACGTAAAGTCGTAAACGCAAGGTACACTCCACCTTCGCTACTCTTTCAGTTTCATATGATGTTTTGTGTAAATCTGAATCTATATATCATCAAAAGTCCCTGAAACCATATATAGTACAGTTATACTTATCGTCAATTCTCTCTGTCTAGGTAAATGGGTATATTTCCTGGATTTGGTGCCTGGATCAGTCAGAACACTCAACAGCCACGAAAATCTCAAAATGTTGAATCCAAGAAAGTGAGAGAGATGAAAAGTCACGAGGATAGAGATGACACAAAGGAGCAGTTAAAACTATGGAGAGAAGCAGAAAAGAAAAAACAATGGCGTGAACCTTCCCCTAAGGTGACGAAGGTAAGATCAAATCAGCTAACAATTACAAAACATTTGATATTTTTTTGCTTATATAAAAGTAAGAAATTAGCTCTCAAATGTTTATTTATATTTTCTTGTGTTTTGAAGATGGAAGTAGTGAATGAATTAGAATGGGGCTATTGCCATATGAAAATGGATTTCGAACTAGGATTGCCACCTCAGGCAGCTAAAGAAATGTTAACTAATCCAAACAATCGATCATTCACCAGAATTATCAAACACCACGAGAATGGGAAGTCGAGAGCGGCTGACAAAGTTTTGGCATGGAAGTTCCTTAGGTGGTCGCGAACTATCCCGATAGGTGTTCGTGTACCTAAAATCGCAGACCGAAAATCAATTGTTGTAAGAAATGTCTCTCTATTTCTCACGAGAAACAACGATGTTTTTGTTCAACTCTTGGAACTGCTTATGGTCGGCAGGTACGTTATGACATAGAGAAAAAAGACATGATGACGTTCATGGAAATGTTTGAGGTTAGCTGTACACTGGAGCCAATGTATGTAGATTCAAAACGCTTGTGCAAGAACATGAAGCCGAAGAGCCGAGAAGAATACAAAAAATGTAGTGGTGGACAAGGAAAGATTGCGTCAAAGGTGGAACTGGAAATGGTTTTTAAGCCTTCATTTTTTTTCAATGTGCCTCCGGTTTCTTGGTACATTCGCTGGCTTACTGTCAAGACCATGAAGGATGTGGCCAGAGATTTCCAAATTCGGGCTGCTGCCATCCGAGGTCGGTGAAATGTATGCGCCCCCAGTCCGGTAACAATTGATTTTTACCGTTTTGGTATTAAATACTCCCTCTATTTTTTAAAGATACATATTATAGACTTTTCACATATATTAAGAAATCATATTAAAAATGCATTGATTTTTGTGAATAACAATTTTCCATA
>NW_026618013.1:0-14245 GCF_000801105.2 Raphanus sativus
CAAGTCAGTAACATTGAAACTATTACTCACATCATACTTACCTTGGAGATCCAGCTTGTAAGCATTGTTGCTGATCTTCTTTGTGACCTCAAAAGGTCCATCTATTCTCGGCATAAGCTTGGACTTCCTTTGATTAGGAAACCTCTCTTTCCTTAGGTGAACCCATACTCGATCACCTTCTTCAAAGATCATCTCTCGTTTGCCCTTATTAGCATGTTTAACATACTGCTTGGTTTTCGCTTCAATATTGCGCCTTGCTTGCTCATGAAGTTGTTTCACCATCTCTGCCTTCTTTTTGCCATCCATACTAATCCTTTCACACTCAGGTAAAGGTATTAAATCCAAAGGAGAGGTGGGATTGAACCCATAAGCAATTTCAAAAGGAGAAAACTTAGAAGCAGAGTGTACAGCATGATTATATGCAAATTCACAATGAGGCAAACAGTCTTCCCATGATTTCAAGTTCTTCTTTATGAATGCACGCAAGAGTGTTCCTAAAGTTCTATTTACTACTTCAGTTTGTCCATCAGTTTGTGGGTGACAAGTAGTAGAGAACAACAGTTTAGTGCCTAACTTAGACCAAAGTGTCTTCCAAAAGTAACTAAGAAACTTGGTGTCTCGGTCAGATACTATAGTTCTAGGCATGCCATGCAGACGCACAATCTCTTTAAAGAACAAGTTAGCAATATGCAATGCATCATCAGTTTTGTGACAAGCAATGAAGTGAGCCATTTTGGAGAACCTATCAACAACTACAAAGATTGAATCCTTTCCGGTTCTAGTCCTAGGCAATCCAACAATAAAATCCATAGAGACGTCATTCCAAGGATGATAAGGAATGGGTAAAGGAGTATACAAACCGTGAGCTTGGACTTTGGACTTAGCTTGTTTACATGTTGCACATCTCTCACAGATTTTCTCCACATCTCTCTTCATGCGAGACCAAAAGAAATGATCCTGCAAAACTTTAAGAGTCTTGGCAATACCAAAATGTCCCATAAGACTTCCTCCATGTGCTTCCCTAACAAACAAATCTCTCAAAGAACAATTAGGCACACACAAACGATTATCATAAAAGAGAAATCCATCTTGTCTAAAATAATGACCAGCAGCAAACTTTTCACACGACTTGTATGCATCTTTAAACTCAGGATCAGTTTCATACATTTCTTTAAGTTGTTCAAAGCCTAGTAGCTTAGCATCAAGAGTGTTCAAGAGAACATACCTCCGAGATAGTGCATCAGCCACTATATTGTCCTTACCTTGTTTGTATTTGATCACATAAGGAAAGGTTTCTATGAACTCAACCCATCTCGCATGTCTTTTGCTTGGCTTGTTCTGTCCCTTAAGATATTTGAGAGACTCATGGTCTGTGTGGATGACAAACTCCTTAGGCCACAGATAGTGTTGCCATGTTTGCAAGGCTCTCACCAAAGCATACAACTCTTTGTCATACGTTGCATAGTTGAGAGTTGCTCCTCCAAGCTTCTCACTGAAGTATGCTATTGGTCTTTTATCCTGCATCAATACAGCACCAATTCCAATTCCTGAGGCATCACATTCTATTTCAAAGGTTTTAGAAAAATCAGGAAGTATAAGGAGAGGAGAGTTAGTAAGCTTCTCTTTGAGGGTTTGAAATGAGGTTTCTTGTGCTTCTCCCCACTTGAATCCTACATCTTTCTTGATGATCTCAGTCAGTGGAGCTGCTATAGTGCTGAAGTCCTTCACAAATCGCCTATAGAAACCTGCTAGCCCATGGAAACTCCTTACTTCATTTATGGTTTTAGGAATCGGCCACTCTTGTATGGCTTTCACCTTCTCTTGATCCACCTTTACTCCATCTTCACTTACAACAAAGCCTAGGAAGACCAAGTTATCCGTACAGAAAGTACACTTCTTAAGATTAGCAAAGAGCTTTTCTTTTCTCAAAACATCAAGAACAGTCCTAACATGAACTATATGCTCTTCTAAGCTCTTGGAGTAAACTAGGATATCATCAAAGTAAACTACCACAAACACTCCTATAAAAGATCTAAGCACATGATTCATCAATCTCATAAAGGTACTAGGAGCATTAGTTAAGCCAAAAGGCATCACCAACCACTCATACAAACCATGCTTAGTCTTGAAAGCAGTTTTCCACTCATCTCCCTCTTTCATCCTAATTTGATGATACCCACTCTTAAGATCTATCTTAGAAAAGACACTAGAGCCATGCAATTCATCAAGCATATCATCTAATCTAGGAATAGGGTGGCGATACTTCACTGTTATGTTGTTGATGGCTCTGCAATCAACACACATGCGCCAGCTACCATCTTTCTTAGGCACAAGGAGAACTGGAACAGCACATGGACTCATACTCTCTCGGATATGGCCCTTCTCCATCAGTTCTTCCACTTGTCTTTGCAACTCCTTAGTCTCAACATGATTGGTTCTGTATGCTGGTCGGTTAGGAAGAGTGGAGCCAGGAACAAAGTCAATCTGATGCTCAATCCCGCGCACTGGTGGCAATCCTATGGGGTTATCTTCTGGAAACACATCAGTATACTCCTGCAAAAGAGAGACTAGTTCACTAGGATAATACTGTGTAAGTTCAGTGACTGTTAGCAAAGTCTCTTTAAACATAAGTAAAACAATAGAGGATTGAGAGTAGAGAATTCTCTTGATATCTCCCTGTTTGGTATAGAGACTGTGATGTTTCTGATCAGGCTTAAGGTCGATCTCTTTCTTTTTCTGAAGCTGGAGCTGATCCGCTTGAACTTCTTTAGGTGACAAGGGTACCAGCACTGTCTTCTTTCCATTAAACTCAAAAGAGTGCTTGTTACTGAAACCATCATGAACCACACGCCTATCAAATTGCCAGGGTCTACCAAGAAGGATATGGCTAGCTTCCATTGGTAAAACGTCACACAAGATCTCATCTTCATATCTACCAATGGCTATAGGTATCAGCACTTGATTGGAGACTCTCATCTCACCCTCTTCATTGAGCCATTGCAGCCGGTAAGGTTTAGGATGTTTTTGAACTTTCAAACCCAATTTCTTCACCATGGTCTCACTAGCTACATTGACACAGCTTCCACCATCAATAATAAGGCTGCACACCTTACCCTGAACCAAACACCTAGTGTAGAAGAGGTTCTCACGCTGCTCAGTCTCTTCAGTCTTAGTTTGCAAGTTTAAGAGTCTTCTTGTCACTAACAACCTTCCCTTGACCGGTTCTTCTTCAAACTCTTCTTCAGTCTGCTCAGGATCAGTGTGTATCTTCTCATCTTGAGATATATACTCGCCGGTTTCAAGAAGAATCATCGTCTTCTTATTAGTACACTCATTGGCATAGTGCCCACGCCCTTAACACTTAAAGCACTTGACATCTCTAGTCTTGGAACCAGTAGCTCCTGTCTTTCCTTTGTCCTTGCTATAAATGTTGCTAGGCTTGGTGTCATCTTTCTGATAAGGTTTACTCTCCTTCTGGTAGCTAGGCTTATCTTCCTTAGGACTTTGAAATCGAGTAACCCCATAGCTTCCTCGTGAATGTCCCTTCCTCTTGAGCTGCTGCTCCACTAGAATGGCCTTATGCAACATCTCTTCTATTTCCACATAGTGTTGCATCTCCACCTTATCTTGTATTTCTCGGTTGAGCCCTCCAAGAAATCTTGACATAGTAGCTTCTCTATCTTCTGAAATACTGGCTCTTAACATCAACAGCTCCATATCTTGATAGTACTCCTCTACGGTCTTAGCTCCTTGAGTGAGTTTTCTTAGTCTCTGGTGAAGATCTCTGTGGTAGTGGCTCGGTACAAACCTCTTGCGCATAAGAGACTTCATCTCACTCCATGTTTCCACTGGATATTCTTGGTTAAGCCGCCTCATGGTAACCAGCTGATCCCACCAGCTCAGAGCATAGTCATAGAACTCAGTTGCAGCAAGTTGGATTCGTTGAGTGTTGGTATAGTTCTTATGATGAGGACCTCAAGTCAGTAGCCGAACCACCAACTCATGAGACCAACCATACAAGCTACAATGGAGCCAGAAGCGACATAGGTGCATTCAAAATGCCATATCTTTCAAACCAGGAGGGTTTTAATAACGAGGCCAATTTTATTGGATTCCACACTCAAGAAGGAGTCCAAAACAATTGGAATTTCAAGAAAATATTCACGGATCAGGAAGTTATGAATTTTACAAGTTGGAGGTTTTCCAATCCATCCGTTTGCGAGTACCGGTCTTTAGAAGAGAATTTCAAGCTAACCAAGAAGCGACCCGAGCCAAATTCAGCTATGGACTTCAAGATGGATCTCTTAGCTTTCCAACAAGCCAAGAATGAGGAGAAAAGCCCACGTAATTATGAAGTTATGATCCAATCATCAAAACCGGCCAAACCAGTTCTGCACTTACTTCAATTGGAAGCTAACCGGTTCAATCAGTTTCAAACCAGACAATGGCGACCAGGAGATCAATCTACACCTTCAGGGAGTTCATCCAATGATCCAGACAAGTTCATAGGATGCACCAGAAGCCAGAGGATCAGGAGGATTCTCTTGCAATCACACTTACCATATTTGGATGCATTAACACTAAAGGAGGATATGATCACATCTTGCACTTTAGCTCTCCAACGTCTATTTCTTCCAAGGTGCTGCGTTTTTAAGTCATCCTTAGTCATTCTGGAAGTCCCAAAGACGCACCACTTCCTTCCCAAGCTATCTAGATACAAGGAGCCTTCAACTTACCTTATTTGGCCGGATTATGCTACAATCAAGTCCAACGGCTCTTTTTATTTACTACAGTTTCTTTTCTTGTTTAAGTCAATTGCATTGCTTTCTAAGATCTCTATATAAAGCTCATGTCAACCATTTGTAAGAGTTACCTTTGATCATTTTTATAATAAACCGAGAAGCATACAAATGGTGGGACCAAGTAGATACTGATCGGATCTATTACAATGATCCACCTTTTACTTGGACAGAGATGAAGAGGCTCATGTATAGGCAGTTTGTGGAAAGAGCACAGAATCATCAGAAGGTGTCTACAAACAGAGTGGTACAACCCCAAGTCTTGCAGCCGGCAAACAAGAGGCAAAGCTCAAAACCAGTGCATACACCTCAAGTCAAACAAAACCAAGGTGACTACTTTAAATCTTTAAAACCACCTGAGGTTATTTGTTATAGGTGTCAAGGCCATGGTCATCTTGCAAAAGATTGTCCCACAAAACGAGCTGTGAAGTTAGCAAAAGAAACTAACTTGGAGGTAAGTGATTCCTTTACTAGCTTGGATGATTCTTTTGATAGGATAGATAAAAAGTTTGAAGAACTTCTCAACTTGATGAAAGCTAGATATAATTCTGTTTCTAGTAATTCCATGACTGTCTTAACACACTTGTCTAGTGCCCAAGAGGTTGAAAATATTTCAGGTACTAACATGGAAATCAAGGAACAAGAACCCAACCTTGCTGTGCAAGCAAGTCCAAGACTTGAAATTTTTCAAGTCCCAACTAATGATGAGGTGATTTCTGAACTTACTGTGAATAATCCTACTTATCCAAACACTGGTATGATGCACTTGCACTATGTCCAGAATGTTGATGCAGGTCTCAGTGAAGGCCAAGAGAATGTGTCTGAGAGACTAGAACAAGAAGAAATCATCCTTGAACCCGATCCACTTCAGGTAAGTGATCCTAATGAAACCCTTGATTGTTTTGAATCCCTTTTGGATGGATCTGAGGGTGATATGGGTTGTGTTTTGCGGATTAGATCAAGGATGGTATTGTCTCCTTGATAGATGAATGATTACTTGGATAGATTGATAGATGGAGATGGTTTGCGGATGAAGGTAGAGATGGTTGGTGGTTCTTCAGTGTGAGATCGATGGAAGAGATCAAACACTTGTGTAGATGCGCCAGAGATCGTGAGTATCACGCCCACAAACAATGATCTAAGGCAAAAGCCGTGCAGAGAATCAACTCCTAGGCAAACAGTGTTCAGAAACTGAACAAAGGATTCACAAAAACAAAGGAAAGATTTTTATTTGAAAAGTGAATGAATCATACTTTGGATTCTCACGGTTTATGTAGAACAATGACAAAGAAAGAATGTGGAAACTTGCAACAAGACTTGTGTGAAACTAAGAAGAAAACACTTAGAACTAGGCAATCTCGAAGACTGAGTAATTGAAGAATTCCTTGACTTGATTCTCCATCGAAATTGGTTCTGGTTTAGAATAAACCAACATTGAAATTGCATTCTTCAATCTCCTGGTTTGTGATCTTGTAACCGGGCCTAACTTGGTTATGAGATCATGGTTGTCGTGGGCTTTACTTGTCTCCTCTTCAGCAACATCTAGCTCACTTGTCTCCTCTTCAGTATCACTCAGCTGAATCAGCTCCTCATGCTCCGCATTGGCTCCTTGTTTAGCTAGGTTTGCATCATCCCCTCCTCCTTTGAAAGGATTTGTCCTCAAATCTAAATGATCAGCACAAAAAGGAATTAGATCAGCAACATTAAAAGTATTACTAATAGCATACTTCCCTTGAAGATCGATCTTGTAGGCATTGTTATTGATCCTCTCCAGTACTTCAAATGGTCCATCTGTTCTTGGCAAGAGTTTGGACTTTCTTTCCTCAGGAAACCTTTCTTTTCTCAAGTGGATTGTCACCAAGTCTCCTGGTTCTAGTATGAGTTCTCGTCTGCCTTTGTTGGCGAATCTTGCATACTCTTTGGTTCTCTCCTCAATATTCTTCTTAACCTGCTCATGGAAAGAGACAACAAACTCGGCCTTGGCCTTCCCATCAAGATTAATCTGCTCTTTGTATGGTATAGGCAACAAATCAAGAGGAGTCAAAGGATTAAACCCATAAACTATCTGAAAAGGTGAGAACTTAGTAGCTCGGTGAACAGAGTGATTATAAGCAAACTCAACATGAGGCAAACAATCTTCCCAAGTCTTAATATTCTTTTTAATCACAGCACGCAAGAGAGTAGCCAAGGTCCTATTAACTACTTCAGTTTGCCCATCAGTTTGTGGGTGACAAGTAGTAGAAAACATCAGCTTAGTTCCTAGCTTAGACCACAGAGTTTTCCAGAAATAACTCAAGAACTTGGTGTCTCTATCAGAAACAATACTCCTAGGCATGCCATGAAGTCTAACCACTTCTTTAAAGAACAAATCAGCAATGTGAAGAGCATCATCAGTTTTGTGGCAAGCAATGAAGTGAGCCATTTTAGAGAACCTATCTACCACCACAAAAATCTGTTGAGATGAAGCAAATAAGCTACAACTAGAGTGTTTGCATAAGAGGGAATCAGGCGCATGAGAAAGAAGCAAAGGGAGAGTTAACTTGAGAAGCAAGTCTGTCCGTACAACCTAAGACCTAAACGTGGAGTGCAAGACAAGGAAGTGAGGCAGGTTGAAGTATAAACTCACCTTGACACTTACCTTGACGAGAATGAGGCAAAGGAGACGTTGGAGGAGCAGATCACATGTGTGGTGAAGCTTCAAAGTCAAATGGACCGTTAGGACAGGTCGCTTTCCATGAGCAGACTGCGCAAGACAGTCTTGGACTCACCTCAGCTTTGTTTAATCTTTCTCTAGATATTTGTTGTCACAATATTATTATATTCCTCCTGATTCACCTATTTATGTAACACTCTTATGATCTAAATCAATACACAAGAATTATTTCTCTAAGTCTCTCTCTCTTTACTCGTCACTCTCTCACTCTTTCTCACAATGTTCTTCATTTAATCATACTTTGATTCTCATAATCTCTCATGGTATCAGAGCACTAAGCTCTTGAGACCTAATCATTCCACATCTCTCTTTCAAAATTTCTCTATTCCGCAAACACTCTGATTTTTCTTTTCTATTTTAGGTAAAGTTCATCTTGTTCTTGAGGTGTTCTTCCTGTTTCGATTCCAGAATTTGCCAAAAATAGCAAAGTTCTTATTTACCACAAAACTCTCTGTTCTTGATGGATTCCTCTGGTTCTTCTCATGAAAACTCAAGAATGATATCCATTCCAGTTACCCTCAAAGGAGGGAACTACCTACACTGGGCGCGGCTAACCAAGACAGCTCTTGGAGGCAGAGGTCTCTGGGGAGTTGTTGAAGAAGGGCGTGACATCAAGGAGAAGCCCATCCTAGGAGAGGATGGCAAAGAAGTAGCAAAAGCTGATGCTGGTGACAAGAAGCGAGTTCAAGAGGATCTCCTGGTCTTGTCTATCCTCCAGAACAGCCTTGAAGCAACAATCTTAGAAGCATATGACTACTGTGAGACTTCTAAAGATCTGTGGGACACACTCAAGAAGGTGTTTGGCAATGTCTCCAACATCAACCGTGTGTATGAAGTCAAGAGGGCTATCAACAACTTGTGTCAAGAGGATACTGAGTTTGATAAGCATTTTGGGAAGTTCAGATCCCTTTGGGCAGAGCTGGAGATGTTGAGACCAGCAACCTTGGACCCTGATGTGCTGAATGAAAGAAGAGAACAAGACAAAGTCTTTGCTTTGCTGTTTACTCTCAACCCCGGCTACAATGACCTGATTAAGCACATCCTGAGGGGAGTGAGTCTCCCATCTCTTGATGAAGTGTGTGCTCAGATTCAAAAGGAGAAGGGCTCCGTGGGTCTCTTTGGAGGAAAGGGAGCACTGATCATTGCAAACCAAGCCAAAGAAGAAGAAGACATGGGCGTGGCAAACAAGGGCACTTATAAACCAGAAGAGAAGAAAGTGTGGGTGTGTGATCACTGTAAGAAGAAGGGCCATGGCAAGGATAAATGCTGGATCCTCCACCCACACCTCAAGCCTCAGAAGTTCAGGACTCCATATGCTGATGCTAGAGCTCACTTCTCTGGTGAGACTGGAGGGTCATCTACACCAAAGCAAGCAATGGCGCCTGGTGATGGAAAGGCCTTAACCTTCAGTGGAAGCTCAGCAATGGGGACTGCTCAGGATGAGACTATTAGGAGGTCAGACCTTCAGGCTCTCATCAAAGTCCTCAAGGACAACTCTGGTAACACACTCGGTACCTCCCTTAATGCATCATTACAATCCCCTATTGCTTGCATTACTTCAACCCATGAACCTAGTTGTGTTAAGCCCCTTGTAATTGACTCAGGAGCTTCTCATCACATGATTAGTGATTCTAGGTTGATTAGTAATGTTAAACCTGCTCTAGGAAATGTGATGATTGCTAATGGAGATAAGATACCAATTAAAGGTGTTGGAACCCTCAAACTGTTTGAAAAAGATACTAGTGCCTTTTATATGCCATCCTTTGCTTCAAACCTCTTATCTGTAAAAAGGGTCACTAATGATTTAAATTGTAATGTGATCTTTAGTCCTAATGAGGTTGTGTTTCAGGATATTGAGACTAGTAGGTTGCTTGGCAATGGTGTGAGCAAGGGAGACTTATACTTACTTGAAGACATCAAGCCGGCCTCTGATTTATCTACTGCTTTTATTTCAATTCCTGTTGACAATAATGTATTATGGCATGCTAGACTAGGTCATCCACACTCTAGGGCTCTGAACCTTTTATTGCCTAATGTTTCCTTTAAAAATGATGGCTGTGAAGCTTGTATACTTGGCAAACATTGCAAGTCAGTATTCCCTCAGTCATCTACTATCTATGAAAATTGCTTTGATCTTATTCATTCTGATGTTTGGACTGCACCATGCACATCTAGGGAGAATCATAAGTATTTTGTCACTTTTATTGATCAAAAATCGAAATACACTTGGCTCACTATGATTCAAACCAAAGATAGGGTGCTAGATGCTTTCATAAATTTTCAAAACTACATAACTAATCAGTTCAATGTTAAGATCAAAGTATTCAGGTCAGATAATGGAGGAGAATACACAAGCAATGCATTCAAAAATCACCTTGCTAAACACGGAATCCTTCATCAAACAAGTTGCCCTTATACACCACAACAAAATGGTGTAGCTGAGAGGAAAAATAGACATTTGATGGAAGTGGCAAGGTGCATGATGTTCTACACCAATGTGCCCAAGAGATTCTGGAGTGATGCGGTCATGACAGCATGCTATCTCATTAATAGAACTCCAACAAGAGTTCTTGGTGATCTCACTCCTTATGAGGTATTGAACAACCGAAAACCCTCACTTGATCACTTGCGCATATTTGGTTGTTTGTGCTATGTTTTGCAGCCTAGTATGCAAAGAAACAAGCTTGAAGCCAGAAGCACCAAGGCTGTATTCATTGGCTACTCTCCTAACCAGAAAGGCTACAAATGCTATGATCCCCACATGAGAAGAGTTCATGTTTCAAGGGATGTCAAATTTGTGGAATCAAGAGGATTTTATGAGGAGAAAAGTTGGGATGAGCTCAAGGATCTTTCTCAATCATCCTCTGATAGGGCAGATAATTTGAGACGGATAATGGAGTCTCTTGGCATCAATATGCCTCAGCCGAGTCAGAATCAAGCTGGTGGGTCTGAAAATGGAAGTACTGGAGCTGGGAATCAACCTCCAGTAGCTGTGATTGAAGAAGTTACTCCAGCAAGTGAGGAGTCCCATCCTAATCCTGAAGGGGGGAATCAAGAAGAAGCATCACCACACAGTGATCAGGTTCATGATCAGGATGGAAATGCAATACACCACTGAGGAGCAACAAGTTGAGGAACACATGGTAGAGAACCAGAATGTGGAAGAGGAGCAGGTAGCTCAACCAATGCTTAGGAGAAGCATAAGGGAGAGAAGACCAGCCTCAGACTGGATGAATACAAGAGTGTATTTCAACAATCAAGCAGTAGCCCATCCAACCCAAGGGGTGTGTTCTCTAGCTCAGTATCCAGTGGAGCATCAAGCCTTCTCACTGAATTGGATCAAGAATGGATTCCAAAGACATATGAAGAAGCTATGCAGGATGAGGAGTGGAGAGCATCTGTTGGAGATGAGATGGGAGCTATGGAAAAGAATGGAACATACTTTGAAAGTAAGCTTCCCAAAGGAAAGAAAGCAGTGACAAGCCGGCTTCTCTTCACAATCAAGTATGGAGCCAATGGAAAGCCAGAAAGGAGGAAGACAAGACTTGTAGCAAGAGGCTACACTCAGGTCTATGGAGAGGATTACTTGGATACCTTTGCACCAGTGGCAAAGCTTCACACGATCAGAGTAGTTCTCTCACTGGCAGTGAACCTAGAGTGGGATCTATGGCAGATGGATGTCAAGAATGCTTTCCTACAAGGTGAACTAGAAGATGAAGTCTATATGAGGCCACCTCCTGGTATGGAAGATCTTGTACAACCAGGAAATGTCCTCAGGCTAAGAAAAGCAATCTATGGGTTAAGCAATCTCCAAGAGCCTGGTACCACAAGCTCAGCACAAACTCAATGGAAGAGGTTTTAACAAGTCTGAAGCTGATCATACTCTCTTTACACTGACCACGGAACAAGGCATCATAGTCATCCTGATATATGTGGATGACATTATCATTACAGGTAGTAATAAGAAGGTATCATCTTAACTAAGGCTTTTCTTAAATCCTCATTTGATATCAAAGACTTGGGTGAACTAAAGTACTTTCTAGGGATTGAGATATGCCGATCTAAAGAGGGGCTATTCTTAAACCAGAGAAAGTACACACTTGATATGTTGAGTGAGGCAGGTGATCTAGGTACAAAGAAAGCAAGGACCCCACTAGAGGATGGTTACAAAGTGCTGCGTAAGGGGGAGTTTGAAGATAAGCCATTTGGAGATGTCAAGAGATATAGAAGAATGGTTGGGAAACTCATCTACCTTACCATCACAAGACCAGACATATGTTTTGCTGTGAACCAAGTCAGCCAGCAGATGCAAGCACCAAAAGTTCATCATTGGGGCATGGTGGAGAGAATCCTAAGGTATCTAAGAGAAGCACCAGGGCAAGGAATCTGGATGGGATGCAACAGAAGCTCTGAGATAGTTGGATACTGTGATGCGGATTGGGCAGGAGATAGAGTTGATAGGAGATCAACCACTGGATACTGCACATTCATTGGAGGCAACTTGGTCACTTGGAAGAGCAAGAAACAAAAAGTGGTGTCCTGCTCAAGTGCTGAAGCTGAATATAGGGCCATGAGGAAGCTTACAAGCGAGTTGATCTGGATCAAGGGGCTGCTAAAAGACTTGGGGATTGAAGCTACAACTCCAATCACTATGCATTGTGACAACCAGGCGGCTATACACATTGCTAGCAACTCAGTGTTCCATGAAAGAACCAAACACATTGAGTGGATTGCCATAAGGTGAGGCAAGCAGTTGAACAGAAGGTTATACTCCCATGCTACACCAGAAGTGAAGACCAGCTAGCTGACATCTTCACAAAGCTGCAAGCTCTAAGGTCTGCGAGTTCATTCATTCAAAGCTTGGACTTGTGGATCTCTCATCTCAGTGATCCCCTTGTCATGAAGTGTTCTACTCTTTCCTTGATATGTTTTTGTCCCACTGGGTTTTGCATATCAAGGTTTTAATGAGGGAATGCTTCATGATCTTCCAAGCTTGACTTGTTCCATATGGTCAAGCTTGAGGGGGAGTGTTGAGATGAAGCAAATAAGCTACAACTAGAGTGTTTGCATAAGAGGGAATCAGGCGCATGAGAAAGAAGCAAAGGGAGTTAACTTGAGAAGCAAGTCTGTCCGTACAACCTAAGACCTAAACGTGGAGTGCAAGACAAGGAAGTGAGGCAGGTTGAAGTATAAACTCACCTTGACACTTACCTTGACGAGAATGAGGCAAAGGAGACGTTGGAGGAGCAGATCACATGTGTGGTGAAGCTTCAAAGTCAAATGGACCGTTAGGACAGGTCGCTTTCCATGAGCAGACTGCGCAAGACAGTCTTGGACTCACCTCAGCTTTGTTTAATCTTCTCTAGATATTTGTTGTCACAATATTATTATATTCCTCCTGATTCACCTATTTATGTAACACTCTTATGATCTAAATCAATACACAAGAATTATTTCTCTAAGTCTCTCTCTCTTTACTCGTCACTCTCTCACTCTTTCTCACAATGTTCTTCATTTAATCATACTTTGATTCTCATAATCTCTCAATAATCGAGTCTCCTTCCTCTCTTAGTCCTAGGCAATCCTAACACAAAATCCATTGATATGTCTACCCAAGGTGCATCAGGAATGGGAAAGTGGAGTGTACAAACCTTGAGGCCGAGCTTTAGCAATTAGCTGAGTACAAATGACACATCATACTGCATATCTTCTCGACATCTCTCTTCATGTTTGGCCAGTAGAAGTGTTCCTTTAGAATAGCATAGGTTTTAGCAAACCAAAATGCCCCATCAGACCTCCACCATGTGATTCCCTAACATAGAGCTCTCGCAAAAACAATTAGGCAAGCACAATCGATTTTCAAAGAATAAGAAAACCATCAGCTTGATAGAATTTGCCACTAGTATGTTTCTCACTATCCTTAAAGGTGTTCTTTGAAATCAGGATCATCAGCATAGTAAGATTTTATTTGATCAACGCCTAACAACTTAGTTTCCATGGAAGCAAGCAAAGTATATCTTCTTGAAAGTGCATCAGCAACAACATTCTCTTTACCTTGCTTGTAGTGGATAACATAAGGAAAGGTTTCAAGAAATTCTACCCACTTGGCGTGCCTCTTATTCAGCTTGTGTTGTCCCTTTAGGTGCTTGAGTGATTCATGATCAGTGTGGATCACAAACTCTTTCGCCACAAGTAGTGCTGCATGTCTCCAAACCTGATCAATGCATAAAGCTCTTATCAGAAGTCGGATAGTTCAGCATAGCACCTCCAAGTTTTTCACTAAAATAGGCAATGGGTTTCTTTTCTTGCATCAGCACTGCTCCAATACCTATACAGAAGCATCACATTCAATTTCAAAAGTCTTAGAAAAATCAGGGAGTGCAAGTAAAGGTGCTTCAGTCAACTTCCCTTTTAGGTTTATGAAAAGGCTTCTTCTTGTGCTTCTTCCCATCCTGAAACCACACATTCTTTGATAACTTCAGTGAGGGGTGCTGCAATAGTGCTGAAGTCTCTGACAAACCTTCTGTAGAACCCAGCTAGTCCATGAAAGCTCCGGACTTCACTCACACTCTTAGGAACTGGCCAATCTCGGATGGCTTTTACTTTCTCTTCATCCACCTGATCCCTTGAGCTGAAACAACAAAGCCTAAAAACACAAGGTGATCTGTTCCAAAGTACATTTATCAAGATTAGCAAAGAGAGATTCTTTCCTAAGCACTTCTAAACACAATCC
>NW_026618014.1:0-14244 GCF_000801105.2 Raphanus sativus
GCTGGCCGTGGCCGCCGGCGGCTAGCCCCTGCTGGCCGTGGCCGCCGGCGGCTAGCCCCGTGCTGGCCGTGCCCGCCGGGGGCGGCTAGCCCCGTGCTGGCCGTGGGCCGCGGCGGCTAGCGCCCGTGCTGGCCGTGGCCGCCGGGCGGCTAGCCCCGTGCTGGCCGTGGCCGCCGGCGGCTAGCGCCCGTGCTGGCCGTGGCCGCCGGGCGGCTAGCCCCGTGCTGGCCGTGGCCGCCGGCGGCTAGCGCCCGTGCTGGCCGTGGCCGCCGGGCGGCTAGCCCCGTGCTGGCCGTGGCCGCCGGCGGCTAGCGCCCGTGCTGGCCGTGGTCGCCGGGCGGCTAGCCCCGTGCTGGCTCGGGTCTTCGGATAACAATCTTCGTACACGAATCCCAGTCCCCGGCCATCAGAAGTCTGTATTTCGAGTCTTTCCCAAGTCCTCGCAGGACGAATCATTGAGATTCCGCGTACGAAACTCCGGTTCTTACTCCAATCTAGGACCGTCGGAAAAACTTCGGAAACTCGTAAGATATCGACAGGAAGGAAGATCTTAAATTCTTCGTACGAAACAGCGATGGTTATCTTAAGACACCACTCGTCTCAACTCTACGAACGAATGAAGAACTTCCGAAGAAATCGTAGAAAACCACGGAAGTCCTGGAACGGCCCGAAAGGGACCAAACACGATCGGACAGTCCGTTTACGATTATCTGAGATAGATACGACGATTTACGTTTATCTTTACATAACAAGATAAATGCTAAATTTCCGGAAGGATAAATGTCAAGTTTCCCGAAGATAAATGTCAAGTTTCCCGATGAAAGCCGACGAAAATGGAAAGAAGCCCGCCTTGCGGCCCAGAAGGAGAATAGACCGTCATAAGAAGGAGTATATAAAGGAGCTTTGGGAGAGGAAGAAAGGCAGAGCAAAAAATCTCAGAGAGAGAGCAAATCCGAAACTTAGGGACTTAGAGAATTCCTGCTAGCTTAGGACTTAGGAGTTAGACTAGCGGAGCAAAGCTTAGAACGTTTTGTCTCCTTTATTTCCGTCGTTTTTCGCTTCAGCGTTTCTCTACTTCCCTTTTTCGGAAGAATATTGTACCATCTATTCAATAAAACGCCTTAGTGCAATTTTTCCGCTACGTTGCTTTATTCTATCAATTTCGTTTGGTTATCGCAGAGAATCCGAGCCTTCAGGGAAAACTAGGTTTACTTAGTTTTCCTTCGATTAACTTAACTAAAATCGACAGTGCGAATTTCGGTTCCCACAGTTTGGCGCTAGAAGGAGGGGGGGTCGGATTCTCTTACTCAAAAACCTACGATTGATAACAACAGCATGGCCACATCACCTGTCCGCAACATCGTGTCATTCGGGGATAGAGCAACGGCTGGTCAAGCCAAACCTCACGACGAACTCCTCGTTATCAGACTAACGATCCAGGACATCGACGTAGCGAGAATATTGGTCGACACCGGATGCTCGACAAATATTATATATAAAAACACCCTCGAGAGGATGGGAATCGACCTAAACGCTATCACGGACGATCCCAATCCGATAATCGGACTCTCAGGAAACATCACGATGACCCTCGGCTCGGTCGATCTCTCGGTCAGAGCCGGGAGCGTCACGAAGACGGTGGAATTTTTGGTAGTCGACGGTCCAGCAGCATATAACGCGATCGTCGGGACTCCGTGGTTAAATTCCATGCGAGCGATCCCCTCGACTTTCCATCTGTGCCTCAAATTTCCGACCCTCTCCGGAGTGGAAACAATACAAGGAGATCGTAAAGCGCCGCAAGTCTGCTTGGCCACTGGGTTAAAACGGAAAAACTCCGAGCCCGAAATTAAACCAAAAAAGCAAGCAACCCACGAACCAGCATCGCAGGACCCTCCAGAAATCTTCTGGCAATCGCAAAGAGCTGAGGTCCTAGAAGGGAAACGTGAGCCCACTTGCGAACCGGTAATTTCGGTCTGCCTCGACGAGACTAACCCAGAGCGGTGCGTGGAGATTGGAGCCAATCTCCGCGATCCGTTGAAAGCAGAACTCATCGCGTGTCTCAAGAAGAACCTTAACACGTTCGCTTGGGCTGCGGAAGATATGCCGGGAATCGACATTAACATAACATGTCACGAACTCAACATCGATCCAACTCATAAACCCGTAAAACAAAAGAGGCGAAAGCTAGGCCCCGAACGGGCGACTGCGGTTAATGAGGAAGTCGAAAGACTCCTCAAAGTTGGGTCAATAACAGAAGTAAGATATCCCGACTGGCTCGCCAATCCCGTCGTCGTCAAGAAGAAGAACGGAAATGGCGAGTGTGCGTCGACTTTACCGATCTCAACAAAGCGTGCCCGAAGGATTGTTTTCCGCTTCCGCACATCGACCGTCTGGTCGAGGCAACCGCAGGAAACAAACTCCTATCGTTCATGGACGCGTTCTCCGGTTACAATCAAATCATGATGAATCCCGAAGACCGCGAGAAGACAGCATTCATTACCGACCGAGGAACCTATTGCTACAAAGTAATGCCTTTCGGTCTTAAGAACGCCGGCGCCACGTATCAGCGACTCGTCAATCGGATGTTTGCCGAGCAACTCGGAAAAACCATGGAGGTGTATATCGACGATATGTTGGTAAAATCTCTGACGAACGCGACCACGTAGTCCACCTGGAGGAATGCTTTGAGAGATTGAACCAGCACAACATGAAACTCAATCCAGCAAAATGCAGATTCGCCGTGGCGTCGGAGAATTTCTCGGTTACCTCGTAACATTCCGCGGAATAGAGGCCAATCCGAAACAAATCAACGCACTGATAGAAATGGCCTCCCCGAGAACCAAGCGGGAAGTCCAGAGGCTGACCGGACGAGTCGCGGCCTTAAACCGATTCATCTCGCGCTCCACGGATAAGTGTCTCCCTTTCTACGAAACCTTAAAGGGGAACAAAAAGTTCGAGTGGTCAGAGGATTGCGAGAAAGCTTTCCAACAGCTGAAGCAGTATCTGGCCACCCCTCCTATCCTCGCAAAACCCGTAGTCGGAGAACCTTTGTTCCTCTACATCGCAGTATCCGCATCAGCAGTCAGTGGCGTCCTGATTCAAGAAGAATTCGGAGAACAGAAACCGGTCTTCTACATTAGTAAAACGTTACTAGATGCCGAAACTCGGTATCCGCTAATGGAAAAATTGGCACTCGCTGTCATAACTTCGGCAAGAAAGCTTAGGCCGTATTTCCAATCTCATACCATCGTGGTGCTTACCACTTTTCCGTTACGGACGATTCTACACAGTCCAAGCCAGTCTGGTAGACTCGCGAAGTGGGCAATTGAACAAGCGAGTACGATATCGAATATCGTCCAAAACCTGCACGAAATCGCAGGTACTCGCGGACTTCTTGGTAGAATTACCCGCGACGGACTTAACTAACGAGGATCCTGGGTCAACATGGGATCTCCATGTCGATGGATCTTCGACCAAGCAAGGATCTGGAATCGGGATCCGACTCACTTCGCCGACAGGAGAAATCCTCGAGCAATCATTCCGCTTGGATTTTCATGCATCGAACAACGAAGCAGAATATGAGGCACTAATTGCGGGCTTACGACTGGCCCAGGGGCTGAAAATTCGAAACATTCACGCTTACTGTGACTCTCAGTTAGTCGCAAACCAGTTCAGCGGAGAATACGAAGCAAGGGATGAAAGGATGAACGCATATCTGAAGGTCGTCCAAGACTTGGCCCACGATTTCCAGTAATTTGCGCTAACCAGGATTCCACGCTCGGAAAACGCCCAAGCTGACGCTTTAGCCGCTCTCGCCTCAAGCTCGGATTTAGGGCTTAAGAGAATAATTCCCGTCGAATTCATAGAGCATCCAAGCATCGGACCGCCGGTAATCGCCAACCTGATCAGAACACAGATCAAAGGCGTGGAAGAAAACGAAGATCAACCGGAAGACGACGCAGACCAAACAGACTATGGCTGCGACACTCCCTGGTTAGAACCTATCAAAGCCTACATCGTAGATGGTACCCTACCCGCGGAGAAATGGGCAGCCCGGAAAATAAAAATCCAGGCAGCACGATACGTAACCGTGGAAGGCGAAATCTACAAATGGCGATTCTCCGGACCTCTCATGACTTGCGCGGAAGGAGAAAAGGCGAGAAAAATCATGGAAGAGGTTCACTCCGGATCGTGCGGAAACCACTCCGGCGGAAGGTCTCTCGCAACAAAAATAAAACGCCACGGATTCTACTGGCCAACTATGATAAAAGATTGCGAGAAGTTCGCTCGGAAATGCGAGAAGTGTCAGCGGCACGCCCCGACAATTCATCAGCCCGCTGAAATCCTCTCTTCTATCTCATCTCCGTACCCTTTCATGCGATGGTCGATGGACATCGTCGGACCGCTGCACAAATCAAAACAAAAACGTTTCCTGCTGGTCCTCACAGATTTCTTTTCAAAATGGGTGGAAGCAGAATCCTACGCAAGTATCAAAGACGTGCAAGTCGAGAACTTCGTCTGGAAAAACATCATAACCAGACACGGTGTCCCGTACGAAATCGTAACGGACAACGGGTCTCAGTTTAGTTCCACTCGATTCGAGGCATTCTGCGAAAAATGGAAAATACGACTTAACAAGTCTACTCCCAGATACCCGCAGTGCAACGGACATGCTGAAACCATAAACAAAACCGTCCTAGACGGATTGAAAAAACGCTTGGAAGCCAAAAAGGGACGATGGGCAGAAGAACTCGAAGGGGTCCTTTGGTCTCATCGAACCACTCCAAGACGAGCAACGGGGGAAACTCCGTTCGCTCTCGTTTACGGAGCAGAATGCATGATTCCGGCGGAAGTAGAATTCCCCGGCGTACGGGGAAGATTTCTTCCCGAACGGGAAGACCTGAACAATGCCATGCTGCTGGATAATCTTGACCTCGTCAACGAACGTCGCGACCAAGCCCTCATCCGAATTCAAAATTACCAGCAGGCCGCCGCAAAATACTACAACGCGAACGTGCGTCATCGAAGATTCAAAGAGGGTGATCTGGTCTTGCGAAAAGTCTTCCAAAACACTGCCGAACGAAATGCAGGAAAACTGGGAGCAAACTGGGAAGGACCATACAAAATCATAAAAGTCGTCCGACCGGGTTCGTATCAAATCGCGAACATGCAAGACGTAAAAATCCCGAGAACTTGGAATGCGATGCATCTCAAGAAATACTACCACTAGATCGTAAACGTGGACAACAGAACTACGAGATGGCTTGATCCTCGAAAGAGGTACGTAGGCAACTCGCCAACCGGTGGGTTCAGCTATCCCCCCCGATTTAAAAGGGGGAGTGGGATGCGTACAACCGCTCGCTCCCACAATTTTCGAAAGAACTGAATTTTCGAAAACTTTCCGCAAATCAATTCGCTTAACGGCCTCAACAATAGATCCAGTATCCACCAAATAAATCATAAACTATCGCCCGGAAACATTCCGCGGTTTCTAAAAGCCCATAGTCTTTAATGGCATAAGAAAAACAGACTTCAAAGCACTGCGAGACGTCGCTTCGTGCTTAGACATTCGTTTTTCGATTAAAACCTTCATATGCCTTCTAAACGGCATCATATCGTTGTTGCTGATCACAACAAACGAGCTCTAACGTCCTAAACAGACAATCCACCTAAGGGTAGGCTCTTTTACATCCGACAAGGATCCCATAGCGCGCTATACAAAAAATCCAAATTTGGTTCAGCACTTCGTAAAGGAAGTAGCTCGATTCGTACCCACACAAATCATATAAGCCGATACCACTTCGCGGATTTTAAAACGGTACGAATCAGGTTAAAATCACGAACAGGCAAAACGAAAGCCGATTTGTCATCGCACAGCCTCAGTCTGAGAGTAAACCTAGGTCGTGCCCTAAACCCAGCCTTGCTGGTATCTTAAACATCTCATAAGCAAAGCGTCAACGACGCGAGATCCCAAAACTTGTCTCTTCACTCAAGTCTGTACGTTTCCACGAATTTTCACGTAAATCGTAAACCGCAGGAAAATCTCGCTTTGTACAAACACGGATACGGTGATAGTCAGGGAGGCAGGAATGAGACGACAACTCACACCCTGCCCCTCTAACTTCGATAAACAGAAGTTCTAAACGCAAAATATTTTATAAACGCGCACCGCGAATTCAATACAACGCCGTAAAAAGGGCAGGGATTCAAAGCCACCAAACGGCCAGTCCCGAAATCATACATGATGGCCAACCAACGGCCGAAATTCAATCAAAATAAAACATCCCCTCAGGGATTGATCAACCTAGGCGTCCTCCGGAACACCGCCTTCATTCTCCGACTCACCCGAAGTAGGAACAGCCTCGCCCTCGCCGACCTCCTCACCGCCCTTATCCGCAACAAATTCGGCGTCCTGGACTTCTGGAATTTCCGAACTCGGGACCAGGGCACCCGAGGACGACGGGCCGGCGAGCTCCGTCGCAGTACAAGCTCCCATCTCCTCAAAACGCTGAATCCGCCTCTTAAGACGTCGAACTTCCGAGGACTTGCTCTTCTTCTCCTCCTTCGCCTTGAGCAGCGAGCTCACAGTCTTTCCCAGATCACGCTCGAGATGGCTGATCCTAGCTTCGAGCGTCGACGTCTGGGCAGCATGAGTACTCTCAATCGATTGAAGCACAGCCTCGGTACGCTTCAAAGTTTCCCGTGACGAATCCAGCTCCTTGGACAAACGTGTGACCTCCAGTCCGCAATCGCCAAGCATCCCGTCAATCAACGACACAAACTGATCACACGAGAGAAGGTGAGAATCAAGGAGTCGACAAAAGAGAAGGATTTTCGCGAAATACCTTGGAGCGGTGTTGCGATAGTTTCACTGAAACCTCGCCTTCCTCACTCTTAGTGCACCTTTTCCTCTTCGCTGATCCGGCAGCCCCAGTTCTTGAACGTCCCTTCGATGGTGGTACAGCGTTAGACGCGGGAAGTCCCAAGACGATCTCCCTCTTCTTTTCTGGAGGAGGAGGCATGACTTCCACCGCGTCCTCCGAAACCACTATCGGAGCAAGAAGGGAGCCCTCAAGACGAGCCTGGACATCGGATGCTTGCTCCGGAACGACGATTTCTCCAGCAGGCAAAGGGACATCGGGTCCGGAGGCTGGAATCGTCGAGCTCGGGACTGGGGTAACGTCGGGTCCAAGAGCCGGAACCGCAGGATCCAGAGCTAAAGCGACATCGGATCCAAGAGTCGGAGTCACAACAGAAGTAGCACTAGGGCCTGCCACGCTAGACTCCATCTCAGCACGGCGTCGCTCCATCTTGACCTGAAAAGAACTGAACCCCTCAACAAATGCCTGCGTAAGGACAGGAGCATCCTGCGCCGGCGAGGCTTGGTTTGCTTCACTCATTTCGACATCGGAATCTTTCTTTTCATTTGGAGAGGAAACCATATTTTCTGAAATTTGAGAAAAGGAGAGTGAGTGAAAAATGAGAAAGGGATGGAGTGCTACTTATAAGAAATCAAAGGTGGTAGAGTTTCTCGGAATAAAATATTCCTAGCCGAAAATTTCGATTTTCAAAAAATCTTCGGCACACAAAATCGCTCCCGCATCTTGCATGCTGGGGGGCTAACTGTTGGGGTCAAAAACGGTTATCTCGAAATTAACGGCTAAGTCTATTTGTCATACGAAAGTATAAGGAAGAAACGGAAAGTGATCTAAGTTTGGATAGGCCGGACGACAAGGAATCCGCCTTGAAACTTCAAAGAGCCCGTTCTCCCAAACCGTGAGGACCCAGAAAACGATCAACATATCAAATCGAAGACCTCGTCGAGACGCACGTACTGGTCGTGGCCGCCGGGCGGCTAGCCCCCGTGCTGGCCGTGGCCGCCGGCGGCTAGCGCCTGTGCTGGCCGTGGCCGCCGGGCGGCTAGCCCCGTGCTGGTCGTGGCCGCCGGCGGCTAGTGCCCGTAACGGTCGTGGCCGCCGGGCGGCTAGCCCCGTGCTGGCCGTGGCCGCCGGCGGCTAGCGCCCGTAACGGTCGTGGCCGCCGGGCGGCTAGCCCCGTGCTGGCCGTGGCCGCCGGCGGCTAGCGCCCGTAACGGTCGTGGCCGCCGGGCGGCTAGCCCCGTGCTGGCCGTGGCCGCCGGCGGCTAGCGCCCGTAACGGTCGTGGCCGCCGGGCGGCTAGCCCCGTGCTGGCCGTGGTCGCCAGGCGGCTAGCCCCGTGCTGGCTCGGGACATCGGACGGCTAGTCTTCGCGCATAAGTTATAGGCCTCCGGGTCGTCAGAAGTCTGTACTTTGCGTCTTTCCCAAGTTCTCGCGGAACGAATCGTTGAGATTCCGCGTACAAAACTCCGGTTCTTACTCCAATCTGGGACCGTCGGAAAAACTTCGGAAACTCGTAAGATATCGACAGGAAGGAAGATCTTAAATTCTTCGTACGAAACAGCGATGGTTATCTTAAGACACCACTCGTCTCAACTCTACGAACGAATGAAGAACTTCCGAGGAAATCGTAAAAAACAACGGAAGTCCTGGAAACGGCCCGAAAGGACTAAACACGATCGGACAGTCCGTTTACGATTATCTGAGATAGATACGACGATTTACGTTTATCTTTACATAACAAGATAAATGCTAAAATTCCGGAAAGACAAATGTCAAGTTTCCCGATGGAAGCCGACGAAAATGGAAAGAAGCCCGCCTTGCGGCCCAGAAGGAGAATAGACCGTCATAAAGAAGGAGTATATAAAGGAGCTTGGGGAGAGGAAGAAAGGCAGAGCGAAAATCTCAGAGAGAGAGCAAATCCGAAACTTAGGGACTTAGAGAATTCCTGCTAGCTTAGGACTTAGGAGTTAGACTAGCGGAGCAAAGCTTAGAACGTTTTGTCTCCTTTGTTTCCGTCGTTTTTCGCTTCAGCGTTTCTCTACTTCCCTTTTTCGGAAGAATTTTGTACCATCTATTCAATAAAACGCCTTAGTGCAATTTTTCCGCTACGTTGCTTTATTCTATCAATTTCGTTTGGTTATCGCAGAGAATCCGAGCCTTCAGGGAAAACTAAGTTTACTTAGTTTTCCTTCGATTTAACTTAACTAAAATCGACAGTGCGAATTCCGGTTCCCACAATCTGATAAGCTTCAAACCAGACCTTGGCGACTAGGAGATCAATCTACACAGTCAGGTCCAATCCAAACCTTTCTCAGAAACTTCTTGGAAGCTAAGTGTTGGGATGATCCAAGTCCATGTCCAACTCTACATTGTCCGATTAGTACGATATTGTCCACTTTGGGCCCGTAGACAAAGCCCACATGGATTTGGTTTTGGGCTCCTTCACAAAAGGCCTCGTTCTAATCAGAGTTGGACATCTCTTTATATACTAGACATTATTTGTCTAAACTTCCAATGTGGGACTTTGTTTGCATTCACAACAAACCTCCTCTCAAACCAAGTACCACATGAACCCTTGGTTTTTCAACCTCCAGCGAAACCTGGCACACATCTTTTACCGCCGTAATCACCAACGGGACTCTTCCCTAACCCTTGTTACACCATTAGGATTTATCCATCTAAACCTTACTGCACCATTAGGACATTCACCACCTAATCCTTGCAGTACCGTTAGGAATATCCACCTAATCTTGTATCGTCGTTAGGGAGAGACTTTCGATATAAGTCTCCGGCACCACTTAATCGCGAAGTCACCTCGAGGATTCTCTTCCTACAACCAAAGCTTCCAGGATCTTTGACTGGTCTCTGCTACGCACCCGCCCTTCCCATCGAAGTGGAGGCTCTTCGAACTTGAAGGGTATTTTGGTCTTCTTGCAGATGTTCGTCATCCTGGCTCTGATACCAATTGTTGGGATGTTCCAAGTCCATGTCCAACTCTACATTGTCCGATTAGTACGATATTGTCCACTTTGGGCCCGTAGACAAAGCTCACATGGATTTGGTTTTGGGCTCCTTCACAAAAGGCGTCGTTCTAATCAGAGTTGGACATCTCTTTATATACTAGACATTATTTGTCTAAACTTCCAATGTGGGACTTTGTTTGCATTCACAACAAACTGGTATTAAGAAAACGTATTGAGGCAAATACCCGTTTAAGGTTTCTTATTAATGACGTGATAATAATTTACAAACCCTTAGACCCATATTTATACAGCCTAAAAAAAACCTGATTTCCTTTTCCCAATAGAAATAGTAATTTTCCTAAACCGGAAAGGTATACCGTACCGCGGGGGCCTGCGGCCCCTGCACCCCCCAGATGTCAACCTTGATAACGAGTATCGAGTGCTGGGCATTTTACTGGTACATCAGAGATTTAAGACACACAGATGCAACAAACACCACCTTGACGAAAAATCTCTACCAAAACTCCTTATCCCGTTTATCTTCTAGGGGGAACCTCCATTGCTTCTTAGCATTGGCAAACACGGAGCAGATCCAAGCAATGTTTGAAATTCTCCGTTGTAACCGGCTTGGTCAACATTTCAGCTGGATTCTCTGACGTATGCACCTTCTCCAATAAGACTTCTCCAGAAGCTGCGAACTCCCTTATCTTGTGAAACCTTATACGTATGTGCTTCGTCCTTCCATGATACACTTTATTCTTAGCCAAGCATAACGCGCTTTGACTATCACAGTGTAGCTGAACACCTTCTTGATCAACACCCAACTCGGATACAAGTCCTTGTACCCAAACTGCTTCCTTAGCTGCTTCTCCAAGTGCCATGTATTCAGCCTCAGTGGTTGACATCGCAACAATACCTTGTTGTACCGATCTCCAGCATATAGGTGCTCATGCAAGAGTAAATACATACCCCGTAGTTGACCTACTATTATCAAGGTCTCCACCATAATCTGAATCCACAAACCGAATAACTGAATCATGCACTTCTCCACCAAACATAAGCCCATAGTCACTTGTACCTCGCAAGTATCTTAGGATCCACTTCACAGCATCCCAATGTCTCCTCCCAGGATTCGACATGTACTTACTGACTTGACTAACTGCTTGTGCTAGATCCGGTCTTGTACACACCATTGCATACATCAAACAACCAACTGCGCTAGCATAAGGAACCTCCGCCATATCCTTGAGTTCTTCAGCAGACTTTGGACTTTGCTCTGCTGTAAGTATGAGGTGCTTCGCCAATGGTGTAGAGACTGGTTTTGAATTCGACATATCAAAACGTTCTAACACCTTCTCAATGTAGCTCTTCTGAGAAAGCCATAACCTCTTAGAGCTTCTATCCCTGCGAATCTCCATTCCAAGAATCTTCTTTGCAGCACCAAGATCCTTCATCTCAAACTCTTGTCCCAGTAACCCTTTCAAACGATTTATGTCATCCATATCGTTTGCAGCAATGAGCATATCATCAACATATAACAGCAGGAATATGGGAGAATGGTCAAGGGACTTGACATACATACAGCAATCGTACTCGCACCTTTGATAGCCTATCTTCATCATATATGAATCAAACCGTTTGTACCACTGCCTTGGAGCCTGCTTCAAACCGTATAAAGACTTCTTCAATCTACACACCAGATGCTCTTCTCCAGGCTTAACCAAACCTTCAGGTTGCTCCATATATATTTCCTCCTCCAACTCTCCATGAAGGAAGGCCGTTTTCACGTCCAACTGCTCAAGATGCAGATCCCAGACAGCTACCAAACCCAACACAGCTCGTATGGAAGTGTGTCGTACTACAGGCGAGAATATCTATTCGTAGTCTATTCCTTTCTTCTGCGAGTACCCTTTTGCCACTACTCTGGACTTGAACTTCTTAGGTTCTTTCACAGACATCCCTTCCTTCTTCTTGTAGATCCACTTGCAACCAATTGCTCTCATCCCTTCAGGTAACTCCACAAGATCCCAAGTCTCGTTCTTATCCAGACTTACTGCCTCTTCCATCATAACCAATCCATTCCTCCCTCTCATCGCTATTAATAGCTTCACGATAGGTGGTAGGATCATCCATCTCGACCATAAGAGAATAGTTGACCATGTCTTCAAACCCGAACCTGACTGGAGCCTTTATTGCATGTTTTGGTCTTCTAGAAACCAAACTCTCCTCTGTTCCACGTTGAACCTCTTTCTGTGCCACTTCCACAGATCGCTCATCACTAACTTTATCTGGTTTATTTCCACCAGACTCCTCCTGAGTAACTTCAGAATCCGTGATAGTCTCAATGGTCACAGGCACTCGGTCTGATATCGCCTGCTGCACCATATATTGCTCGTCAAAGACCACATCTCGACTAAACACCCTTTTCCTTGCCTTAGGATCCCATAACTTGAATCCTTTAACACCTTTCTCAAAGCCTAGAAAGATGCACTTCTTGGATTTCGAATCCAGCTTTGATCTTTCATCTCCTGCAACTAGCATGTAAGCTGGACATCCAAATATCCTCAAGTTTGATAGATCAATATCTACTCCAGTCCACACCTCTTCTGCGACCTTCCCTTCTAAGGAACTTCTTGGCGATCTATTGATGAGATAGACTGCCATGTTTACTGCTTCCGCCAGAACTGCTTTGCTAACCCTGCATTCAACCCCAAACACCTTGCTTTCTCTGCAATCGAACGGTTTATTCTTTCAACGACACCGTTTTGCTGAGGTGTTTTACGCACTGTAAAGTGCCTCTGAATGCCATGCTCCGCACAAAACTTCTGAAACTTTCCATCAGTATACTCTGTGCCATTATCTAATCTCAAGTACTTCACCTTTCTCTCCGTCTGATTTTCTACTTCAGCTTTCCAAACCTTGAAGTTTTCGAACACCTCAGATTTCTGCTTCATGAAGTACACCCAAACCTTCTTAGAGAAGTCATCGATGAATAAAATGAAGTATCTTGATCCTCCCATAAATTGCACCCGAGTTGGCCCCCACACATCAGAATGGACATAGTCAATAAGACCTTTTGTCGTGTGTTGGCCCGTCTTAAAAGATACCTTGGACTGTTTTCCCATCACACAGAACTTACAAAACTCCATCTTGCAGTCCTTCAACCCGTCCAGAAGACCCCTTCTCAGGAGCTCTTTCAAACCGTGTTCCCCAATGTGGCCCATACGCATATGCCACAAAGTTGTACACTCCGACTCAGAAACTGCAGCTGCAGCACCACCTACAACTATGTTCCCTATCAACCGATATACGCTTCCAGCTGTCATCTGTCCCTTCATCACCATCATAGAACCTTTGAAAACCTTCAATACTTCATAATCATCTGATTTGTACTTGAAGCCGTTCCTATGTAGCAACCCCAGAGATATCAGATTCTTCTTCATGACTGGTATGTGTCTGACATCAGTTAATGTCCTGATAGTCCCATCATACATCCGAAAATTGACTTGTCCAATGCCCACAACACCACACGCCTTGTCATCCGCAAGTCGAACATAGCCCATGTTTTCAGCCTTGTACGTTTCAAACCACTCCATGTTAGGGGTCATGTGGAATGAAGCGCTCGTATCCACTATCCAGGTATCCGATTGATCACCTGACGTAACAGCAAGCATATCCGAATCAGTTGATCCTTCCGAGTCTTCCACCTTCTGAACCATGTTTGCAGAATTCGATATCTCCTTCGAATTCTGCCCTTTGTCCGGACAGTCTCTCCTATAGTGGCCAGGCTTACCACACCTATAGCAGACTGCCTTCTTCCCGAACTTTGACTTTGACCTTTTTTTGCTAGTATCATCCTGCTGCTTCCCCCGCTGCCTTCCTCTATCCTGACTCTGACATACAGCCCGTCACCTTGAGAGTTGTCACCCACGCCTGTATTCTGCATTCTCTCATGATGAGAGAGTAGTGCTGCAGAAACTGTTTCCAGCTTTATGGTCGTTTTATCGACTGTTAAGCTGTTAACAACGTCTCATATTGAGGAGGCAGAGAACACAACAAGATCATCCCTTGATCTTCGTCCTCAATCTTCACATCCACACGAACCAGATCCCCGATGATTTGATTGAAGTTGTTGACGTGTGCAACCAGATCCCGCTTTCAGACATCTTCAAACCGAACAACCTCTGCTTGAGGTATAGTTTGCTAGATGACGATTTTGACATATACATCTTTTCCAACTTATCCCACAAACAGAGTCGAATCGTTTAGACGGCCTTATCCTGCATCTCTTCCCAATCATCCTGATCCATCGCTTCCGGTTTCGTCTCCAACAGAGACTTCTTCATTTGCTGTGTAAGCAAGTCCTTAACACGCCGTTGCCACAGACCGAAATTTCCTTC